>NW_008631208.1:0-15915 GCF_000691845.1 Merops nubicus | reverse complement strand
GGCAGACGGGCCGGTGCCAGCGCCATGGGGCCTGCCTCGCCTTCTTCCTGCACGAACTGCTACCTTATCTTTAGTTCTGAGGTTTTATTTTGCAGCAAACGCCGTGTGCTTAATTAACCCAGCAGCTGAGATACTTAGTGTCTCCGCCGAAGTTGTTCATACGCAAGGACTGTAAATGTACAAAGATGAGGAAGTCCCGTGTTCCCTGCGTTCAACCTGTTGCTCCATGGGCATTAACGCAGTTTGGGTCACATCAATTAGAATACCTCTTGAGCCTAGCAAAGGATTTTGATTGCCTTACACTCCTTTAAAGTGTTTCTCATAGGAAGAAATAGAAAGCATTTATGGAGAAACTTAGGCAACCTCCAACTAGAAAGGACAGCTGAAATAATTTCCTTGAAAAATTTGGTTACTGAAGTATAGTCATATTACCTTATTTTACTTAACTGAATATATTAATTAACTTTTATTAAGCATATGTGGAAACTCATACAGTATGAGGATATTTATTTTAAGCAGTAGTCTTACTCTCTGATTTTGGTTTCTTCAGATTATTTACTGCCTCAGGAAACATGCATCAATACTGTTACAGCTTCATAAATACTAGCAAATGCTTACCTACAAAAAGAAGGAAGTAGCTTGATAACGTGTAGCCAATATGTTGATCTATCTCTCTCTCTGCCACTCACTTTAAATAGTGAGCAAAACCTGTTTTCCCAGTACTTGGAATCATGAAGCTTAAGGAAAAACTGCACTTAAGACAGGTGGAAACACTTAGAAAAATTGACAATTTAGTTTTGTCTTAAAGCTTCCTTGAAAGTACTGATTTTGCCTAGGGCTAACCTGTGTTTTACTAGCTATTGTGCATGAAGTTTTACTGGACAGTTACTTTTTTTTTTTTCAAATCTTAAGCCTATGCATTATAAGCAGTGAACAGTAGGAACTAATTCATTTAAAAAAAAAAAAAAACCACAACCAAACCCAGAACCAAAAAATCAACCAAACAAATCCAGAAGCATGAACTATTTTGTCACCCTTGATGGGCCTGGAAATTAGAACTTTGCTAGACTCCTTTAATGATAACTGCTGCTTATCATCTGAGGAAACTACTTGATATCAATATATGATAGACAGTCTATTATAAGGAGAAGTCTGTTTTCCAGCATCCTGTCTTCAAACTATCATATGCTTTCCTGCTTGTTTACAAGATATGGAAGGAAACCTGTTCTGAGAAAATTGTCATAATTTCAATAACTGATCTATACATCCCTCTTCTTTCACTGTTTTACAAAATCCTAACTCAGCATCTTAGAAATACTGAAAATCTCTTTGGAGAGTTTAACTACTGCTTCTGGAACTGGAATTCATATAAATAAGCTCATCTGTTGAAGCAATGAATATCTTTTTAACTTGGGACTGTCTACTACCAAAAAGTGGTTTCTTTCATTTTGTGACAAACTGAGCTGTTGTTATCAGTAGCTATTTACCAACAGCTATGGGAGATGGAACAAATAGTTGAAGAACACAGACGTATTGTTTGCAAAAGCAAGGTGCATCCCAGAGTTTTCACAGCCTTCTTTTTTACTCCAACCTGCATAACTAAGATGCAGTTTCATATTCACATGTAGCTTATATTGAGCTTCCTCTCGAGCTTCCTCTCCTTATTTACTATTGTTTCATTATTATTGCTTTAGCTATGTATATACATATTAATATGTATTAATGAAGATTTCTGGCACAAGTGCCATAAGAATTATTACTGACAAATGTGTTGTCAATAACAGTACAATAATATGGATTAAATTAAACCCGTGGTAATACTTTAAAAGAAGGAAATGCATTAGTGAACAACAATAAATACAAGCATCTTTTTAGATTACATTAAACAAATTTAAGGAAGATTAGATTATGAATTCCCTCTAAATCTTAAAATTTATTACTTTAAATTGTTTTTAAAATCAGACGCATAACCATCATTTGTGTAGCAGATACCCCCAACTTAGAGACATTAATGTATTTGTATGGGATCATTTGATATTCTTGGCAGTTTTAGTATACAGACAATATAACTGATTTGGAGGAAACTGACTTTTTTTTTTTTTTTAATTGATAGGGTGTTTTTTTAAGGTAACCTCAGCTCATCCACTGGAAAAAAAAAAAAACAAAACAAGAAAACCACATTTTTCTGAGAATAGTACTGTAATTGAAGGTTCTCATTTCCATGTATCTATAAACCAAGCTATGTGGAATTCACAGTCCCATCAGCTCCTTGCATATTAAAAATATTATGCAGCGTGAGAAATTCTTTATAAGGCCATTCTGGCTGCACCCAGGAATTTACATTCTTGTTATAATGCCGCAGGTAAAACTAATCACATGCAAAGAAATGGTATCTTACTGGTATCTGCGAGAAGTCAGACAAGATTTATCTGCATCTGCAGGCCTGATTTCAGGTTGTAAGCCACAATACAAATTATACATTTCAAAAATAGCCATATGGCTAGTGTATGTGTACCAGTTCTTGTTAAACATAGAAATTACTGTGCATAACATCACATAAATACTATGTTCTTTGCAAATAGAAGTCACAGAACTTTTGCAGTGGATTACTTCTTAGATGGTAAAATTGCAAGGTATAGAGGAAATTGTCAGCAAACTTTTACTTCTTTAAAATGTATAAAACCGTTCAAGGTTGCTGAAGTGGTGATGTTTGGATGCTTTGCTGAAGTCTGATAAGCTTACTTCCGTAACTCATGACAAATGGTATTCTTTCCTTAAGAGTATTTCAAACCACCTAGCAAAAAATGTGCCAATGTTCCTCTCTAGTCAAGCAGTTGCAGTTCTTAACAGCAGTAAACAGCACATATATACAGCTTTACCAACTTTTGCAAATTCCTCACAAGTAACAGGATCTTGGCCAGGGCTTGACTGGTTTCCTTCACAGTGCCTAGAGCAGGCCAGCCTATCCATGAGAAAAATGCTTGGATGGACTGTCTTCCTCATTGCTGCCACTGTAGAGGTCAAAGCAGCCACTGATGCTGCTGAGAGGGAAATCACAGCTGCTCTTCCCCCCTCAGGCAGATCAGCACTCAGAACTGGGGCACAAGAAAGACCCAGCAACCCAAAGTGGCTTTATTCCCCTCTCTGTTACATAAGCAAGGGAAGAGTTCCTTTGTGTAACCCTTCTCCTCTTGAGCATCAAGTGGAGGGGGAGGAGGGGAGAAGGAGCACCGTTGCAGGGACCTGCAGCAGCTGCCTGCTCCCCCAGCTCTGGCTCAGAGGTGAGGAGCAGAACAAATACAAGCAACTTTTAAAGCTGTAACTGTACCTTTGTCTCCACCAGTCTAAAAAAGAAAATGAAGCAACAGCGACTGACACAAATCCAAATTCTTCTTTTGCACAAAATATAGAAGCTTATGTTGTACTGCTACTAAGGATCAGCTGATTTTACATCTTGCTATCTCTGAACAACTTTAGTATTATTTTCCATTTAAGTATTTCATTTTTTTATGTGCTGCTGACAAACCACTTGTTAGCCTTCTAGACTTCTGGGACATACACAGTCCTTAGCTAGCATAGATCAATTGCAATCATGAAGCTGTGTTTACAGAGTGACAACAGGCATCCTGTTGTTGACTGTTGTCAAAAGTAGTCATTTATATATTTGAATAGCATTAAACTAAAGTAGTAAATTAAACATTTAATTTTGGTGGTTTTTTTGGGACAATTACTCTGTGGTATTCTGTTGACCATGTGGTTATCAGAAAGACAAAATAAAAGTAGTTGAACCCAGGCCCCCATTTTCTAATTTTTGTAGGAAGCACACTTTGAATATCTGAACCAACAAGTGCAGCAGCCAATCTACATGCTGAGAGCGTACTGCTCCTCTCAGTCAGGTGTGCTGGGGCCAGGCCAACGCAGCCATTCTTGCCCCTTGCCACAGCTGATTGAGCAAATATGCTCGACTGGAAACAGAGCTAAATCCCTTCCTCTGGGAACACATGATTTAGTTGGTCTCTAGATGACTGGGCACAGACATTTTGAAAGCTAGAATTGGTCTTCAGCCTATTAGCTGGCCACTGCTGATCTCCAGCATTCCTTAAAATATTGCAAAATATTGTTTATGGGTTTTGCTGTTATATTTGCAAACTTTAGCGTGTCAAAAACAATGCACAAATGATAGCTATTATTCTGGATCATCACTTTAGTGTGGCCATTTATTGTGACAGTTCATTGGACACACAATAACTTTGGCTGTATGCTTTTAAATATTCTTATGCTCCATTGTGTGCTGACCTAAGTGGCTCATCCCAAAGCCCTACTCCTCCTCTTCTATCCTGCTGCACTTTTCCAACCTAAAAGGTATAGCAGGGCCTCTGCTTATGCAATGGAGAAAGACTGTACCAAAAGCAGGTGGCAGCTGGAAGTAACAAGAAAATCTTGATGGCTCTGGCTCTGGTTTGTGCTGCGTGTTCTGCCACCAGCATGAATTTACCAAAGCACAGATACTGGCCTGACAATGAATTTAAATGAGAGGCACCAAATAATAAAAGAAAAAAAAATATTTGATTTGCATCTCCTTAATAATTTCCAAAACTCTTACTCACTCAAAAGCCTCAGTAGTATTGTAGTGCATGATGTATACGTTGTTTGTGGTTCAGGATCATTAAAAGATTCATGTGATAGTGTTCAAACTATCTGGAATTAATACTAGATTCTGGTACACTTGACTGTTGAGAGTTATGGAAATATGTAACATTGTCAGGATAATTTTTATTTGCTAAATGTCATTGTTACGTATGAAGCCTTCTCTTTTATTGCACACTCCAAAAAAGGCTATGGGAATCTTTTAATTGACTTCAAGGGGGTTTTAATTAGTCTACTGGTCACATAAACAGCTTCTCAGATTACAATAACTGAATTTAGGCTCAGGATTTGCAGATTGCCATTTTTCCTGTCTTTGTAATGATAAGCATTTTAGATTTACTTCTTAAAGGTATATCATATTGGGGTAATACAGTTAACCCAAAGGGTTATACAATTTTCATTTTATACACAAATGAATACTTTAAGAAAGGCCAAAAATAACGTGTATATAAACTTGCTGAATCCAATAAACAAATTTGTCAAAACTAATCTTATCTGTCTGAGCTTCTTTTAAATACACGAACATAAACCAAAATAGTGCTATACAACCATTTGTACAGGAAGTGTGAGTACTGCCTAAATGCTACATCCAAATCTTACTCTGTCCATGAACAGGTACTATTTGGATGATTTCTAAAGCTTTTTCTCCACCCCCTGATATGCCTGGATAAGCTGGACAGAATGAGGGTGCTACAATCAACACCAGTGTAATTTTTATTTTCGCTTTAGTTTGTCACTGTGTAAAACAGTAAAATCATACTTGCTTCTGAATGCTAGTACAAATTTAGAATGCCTGAGCATTTCTGAAAGACACTGTGAACCCTCATTTCCGCCCATATTTTATTGCCTTGAAGCAGTGCTGTAAGTGTTCAGAACCTTGGAGAAAGATTGGATTCAATTTGCAACCAAGCCTACCATGCCAATTGTTTTCCAGTTATTGCAAGGCCAATTGAAAGAACAATGAAGAAAAAAAATAGCCAGAGATATTTCTATTGAAAACATGAGGGTTTTTTTGGTTAAGAATCCACGTTGAGCCATGCACAGAAATCTTTTTATATGGTGATTTCCAAGATGCGTGCATTATTGTGAGCACATGGTATGTAAATGCATGGGGCTGCTTAATAAGCATTCACTGACACACATCTGCAGCTTTGCTAATGTACCTTTTATTCCTATGTGGTTGCCAAGGAAACAGATTATGGCCCAGTATTATACCTAAAATATACTGAGCAAATGCTTGAAAATAGGTACAACTTAGATTTTGTAGCCCATTACTTCTCTAAGTCCAGTAACCTGAATTCATTTACTGTTAATGTTTTGCTGATTAGTTTAAACCACTGATGCCATCTTACTACCTCTGAAAAGCCATTAGCATTTTCCACATCATACAACATTGTATGTATTAAATGTAAATTATATATTTACGTTTAAATGTATTAAATGCATTAAAAGTAAACCTAAATACAGAAAACATTTTGAGATATTCCAGGAACTGAAGAGGCTTTTTTGGTTCATTGGTTTTTGGTTTAGTTGTTTTTTTTATTTGGTTCCTTATCTTACATTCTGCCTAGTAGCCTTAATTACTTATTTCTACTTAGAAATATCATAGCATTGATGACTATGATGCAACAAACCATTTCGTACAGAAACTGGTGCAAATTGCACCACTGAAATGAATGAAACTGCTCCCTTTCAGTAATGCAATTTATACTCTATGATAAAAAGAACCATGTTCATAATTAATGAATTAATCAGGATTTCACTGATTCTTTCATTCAGTACATACGTATCCCAAATCTGAAACACAGATACCAGACATATATATTTTATCCAAGATGATTATTGCACATTCACAGTAAGAAGAAAGAAAACTGCTAATATTTGAAAAAGCCAGGCAAAACGTGAAATTCTTATCTTGAAATATATTGATTATTTATCACAATACTATACTTGAATATATAAATTGCTTTGTGCAGTTCACAATTCAAGAAGTTTTTTTACTACCCGTGATTGCTGTGATGCATAAAGGTAGAGATTAGATGAACTATATACAGCTTAACCAAAATAACAGTATTAGAAATGGGCACTGGCATTAAGAGAGTTCCTTTATTGTATGTTACAAATTTGTCATGAACACTAGTGACTGTGATCCATAGTTAACATTCTGGCAAGCTCAGGAGATTTGCTTGCCTGCCAATACGTTTGGTTTGTATGGATCACTAGAGGCTATAACAACCTATTTCACAGATCTATTCTGCCTGATTTTGTTTGTCCAACCTCTATGGGAAATAAAAAAAAATCAGTGGGAGCTGGAAAAATCCAACAACATTGACATGAGAAGAGAGCAATGCAGTACCATAGCAAGAAAACTCTTAAATGATTTTAACAGAGGTAGAACTTTTAAGCAAAATAAATAAATAAGTAAATAAAATACAGTGGTTTAAAAGAGTTAAATATTTTAGCAGTATTTCTATGTTAATTTTGAAGATATTTTAGCTTGCTATAATCACCCCATAAACTTACCCACCTAAAATTGGGTTGTTCTTCTTTTAGAGTCTTTAAAAAGTATTATCAACAGGTATTTTCAGCAAAACCATCTCAGTAATTTTGTGAACTCTGTGGCTACTGTGTATCAACCTGCAAAGAGGAAAATCCAAATTTAATGGCTAAATTATTAGACATCTAAGTACTAATTTCCAGATTCACTGTATAATTCATCATATTTTTCCCTGGTGTGCTGCAGGACTCCAGATGTACATCTGGTAGGCTTACAACACCCCAGCAATGAAACAGTCCCACTAACCAAACTATTGTGAATACTGCTTCTGCCTGCATGGTATTATTACGATTGAACCCGTATAGTGCTAACGGGTCATAATGTTTCATAATACGTTCTAGACAGAAACCTAAGGCTGTTTTTGAAGTTTAAAAGAATTTTTCATTAGGGTCACCGGAAAAATTAGACTAAAACCAATCCTTGGCTCTACTTCCCTTCCTCCATCTCAACTATATCCAAATTACTCCTCACACATTCACCTAATAAGACATCATATAATGGAGGCTTCACAGATTCCTCAGTTAGTCTGGTCCTGAGTTTCACAAGGTAAAGTCCGTGGAAAACAAGCATATTTTAACAATAGCTTCACAGTTTGTCAGTTTAGAAAACAAATGATGGTACAGGGAAAAACAATAATCATTATTAGTCCCTTGATTCCACATAAACTGCTGAAACCAACTGCAAGTTACCCTTTATCTTAAAAGCCTCCATGTTTTTTTTCAGAGTGCCTTTTCTTTCTCCCATTTCCACTCTGCCACTTTTCTTTTGGTCTTTTTTGTCACAGATATCACAGTATCTGTGATAAGACATTTAAAGACAATTCTTGTTCTCTGGAATACGCTTCCCGTATCTCTCTGCTTAAATGATTATTCATCGCTGTCAAGCATGATGATTTTATGTTATTATGTATCACACATTCGAATAAGGTTATCATGTAATGGTGTAAAAATTATTCAGAACAAGGCTTTCTTTCAAAGATACTAAACAACATTAAATTGTTCCATAGAGCAACTGCAAGATCTTACAGATAAGGCCTTATGACTCAGCTGATACGCATTTATATAGCAGCAACTAAGAATGCATATATCCATTTGCAAATACACCATATATTTTTATAAATAACATTATACAGCAAATACAGGGTCCATTACTTTGGCTTTGGCTTTAAAAGCTAAGAAGGTGATCTTTTTTTTTTTTTTTTTAATTTAGCTGCGTATTCTATAACATGTATCTGCCTGTAACAAAGGCCAGAATGAAAGAAAATTGCATTAAGCTATTATTATTACTTCAAATACCAAGGAAGTCATAATCACAAATGACTGTGAAATATTGTGATGAATGGGAAGGTTAAACATCACATTTAGAGGAATCCAGCAGTAAAAGATCTTGTCAAAGCTAAAGAATTCCTAAATTTGATAATACTAGAATTCAAATGTAGTATTATACATAATAAATCCCTTTTCAAACACAATAAAGCAATTCACATGATAAAACAGACACTAGATGCTCTGAAAGGGTTAACTGGTACCTGCTCATTACTACCAGTCTGTATAATAGCCTGAACACAGGTAGTTTCACACTGGGACAGCTGGAGTTTCAAATAAAAAAGAAGTTTAGAGGTAGCAGTAACCTCAATCAGAAAAATAATTGAAAAGCAACTAGGATAGTTTCTGAGTGAATGATTTTTAGATTTATTTAATTTTTACTTTGTGTGGATTAATTTTTTAATTAATTTTTATTTATTTTTTTCTTGTATGGATTTTCTGTTAGGCAGAACTGGAATTTGCATGGATAAAAGAACATTTTTCAATTACAAGAGGGAGGACGTCGTATCAACAATTAGACTTCCGTGATAAAACTGAAAAAAAAAAAAAACCAAACCAAACCAAGCACCCCTAACAATAACATTTGTGAGCTGTGATAGAGATGTGAAAACCCACACCTGCTCCTATGTGCCCCAGTTAGCAGCCTTAGCCAAAGAGAATAAAATGGATGGTGTTTAAACACAATTTCTTATGGCACCTCTGGCTATAACATTCTTACGCTCTACATTAGCTCTATGTAACTATCTTTAAAATACATAGAGCAACCCACTTAAAATAGTCAAACTGGAAGCAGCTAGTTACTAGACTCCTTCTCAATAAATAATTAAGTTTCTTTAGCTAGAAGAAATTGCTGTCCACAGGCTGCCAGTGAGTTTTTCCAGGCTCGTGAAAGCATTTGAGTTCAGTCATATTAATTACAAGAGGACTTGCACTCCCTAACAAAAAGCAAATTTGCAAATGGATTTAAAGCAACCATAGCAAAGCATGCTCGTGTAATGGAGCTACACTTTAAAAAAATGCCTTCAGTGGGTATGTTCGAATACAAAGATGTAGTAAAAATCTATCACTAAGTGCCCCATCTAACGATAAATATCAGCATAATAAATAGATTGCTTCTACATAGCATTTGCTCAGCAACTTCTTTTAAAAATAACCACATAAGAAATAAACAAAGAAATGCAGTTTTGGTAACTACATGTAATGGCACACTCCATATTAAGCTTCCAGTGAGGAAAATATTCAGCAGAAGCAAGCTACCAGAGATGAATAAAATTACAAAAAAAACCCCACAAACTTTAATATGTCACTTGAGAGATGCTGTTTATTGCATTTTCACTTCTGCTTCTTTAGGTGGAATACGGACATACTGCACTGCATCAATCTAGTTTCATAATTACGAATCAAATGGTTTTATTATCATTATCAAGCATTGGCCTATTAAGACAGATAACAAGTTATATTACTGAACAGTTATACTGTGTTTATTTGGAATGTGCTGAACTGATCTCTTTAGAAACAAATGAGTATTACTTCGATATTACTGACATTGTCGAGGCTGTTACTGATAATTGGCTGTGCTTCTAAATAGCTGCTCTGCATTAATTTTCAGTGCTCCGTCTTCATGCACACAAAGTATCTTTAGTCATTTTAAAGTCAAGGACATGAAAGGAAAATGGCCACCCTGCTGCAAAAGTCTCATAGCAGTAGTGAGAATTTCTCAAGTCATGTAGAAAGGAGATTCGCAAGAAGATAGACGATATTATAAGCTCAGTGGAGACATTTAATAGCATCTCATTCCTTATAAGCAGTTACCTGTGGTATACATAAGATTTAACTTTACTGATACTGTTAAAAATGTTGGCTAAAAATAGAAATAAGGAATCATAATACCTAAATTTTGAAAAATGTATAAGATCTGGAAATGACCGCAGACCACAAGTGAGCTTATTCTACAAAGGCTTAAGATCTGACAGTTCTTTTCCATTATGCTGAAACACAGTTCTTTCCTGAACTTCAGAATGGGTCCACTACTTAAAGAAAGGTTTATTAGCATTACTGTGGCTGAATTCAGTGGAGGTGAAAGAAGCTTTAAACATAACTCTGATTCTCTACATTTCTCAGCTGCTAAATATTTCAATGATACTTTCATATTTGTGGTAATGAAACTACCACGCTATATACGCAGAGTACAAACCTTGACCTACATACCAGACTAGGCTAAATTAAAAAAAGAAACCACGGTAAGTTACTGGAAACAACCAGTGCAAAGCAGAAATAAAACAGTTCTTTGTTGTGTACAGCTTTATAAACATGGCATCACTTAAGAAATGATAGCCGCATGGAAACATAAATTGAGATCAGATTCTCATATAGAACTGAAAGGAAACAACTGCAGAGTTTCCATTTGCATTACGATATTGCTAATAAAGGGAGTAACATCTTTCTACATCTATACTATTGCACCTTTTAAAAGGATTTGGTTGCCAAGGAAACTGGTTCTGGCCCAGTATTAATCAGAAACAAATATATTACAATAGTTCGTTCAAGTAATGCAATACTCATAATTATTTTTATTCATAATGCTCAAATTCTGGTTTTTGCACCAAAGGCTGTTAAGTTTTTCTTTCATAACCTTTTTTGTGTGAAGTAAAACACTTCAGTGAACTGATACCCAGTTTAAGCTGAGAGGGCCATCTATATCAATCTCTCTCTTTAAAGTTTTTCTACCTTAAAATAAGAAGAAATACTGCAGGTTTATGTTTGTAGCTAATAATGAAAATATAAACATTAAAGTATATTAATCCTTTTTTAATATTTCACACAAAACACAAACCCGCTTATGACAGAATTTAAACATTTTTCATTTTTCTTATCTACCTCAACTTTTATTTTTGCAGTTTAACAGCAAGCTTAGTAATGCCTATAGTCAGCTTTAAAATGTAATTGAATCAGTATTGTTTTCAAAAATTCTTTGTTGCATAGGCGTTGCCACGCCCTTAGTACATATGATTATTTTAACAGACATGATTGCTCTACTTTCACAATAATTTTTTTTAAAAACAGGTAAGAGCGATCGTCATGTCAATATGTGAAGCCAACAATTTAATATGAGGTTGTTTTCATTAACAGCTTAATACATTTTTTAACTGAAAGCTACATTCCAAAGCCCATTTCATGTTCTTGCAACACTGACCAAGTAATCAGTAAAACATGCAAATCTCAACCTACCTGTGCGTATCACTCAGTGCAGTGTTAGCATGGCAATGCACCCAGCCATTTTTATGTAAAGTGATGGAGGCAAGTTCTGTTCTTGGTCTTCTTGATTATTTTTTAGAAGCCGTTGTCAAAAATCACATGGGAAGCAGCTTGAGTAGACTGTGATCAGGAGAACCGAGTTTGTCAAGAAGTGGAATGAGGGAAAAAAAAAAAAGTCCTCATCCAAGGTTTTCCAAAACTGTAACGCAGTTTTTCTTCCCCTCAGAGGGTTCAAAGCTTGAAGATGACCACTGCAAAGGCCACTTGTCACATTTACTGAAAATCAGCTTATTGATATCACAGCTGAAAATATAAACTCAACAACCAAAGCCCATTGCACAGCGTGGACTGCGTAAGAGTTAAAAATAGATTCAATGTGCCTCCTACCTGCATAATAAATATGTAAGTTTCAAGTGCTTTAATTCGATATTCACATTAATTAACAATACAATATACATTATTTAAACTACAGTAAACACAAGAAGAAAAAGGGTGACAACATCTGGAAGCACAGTTTTGTGTTTTGTTTTGTTTTTTTTTTTTCCCTTTCCAAGGGCTAATAATGTAGTTTGGATGTGATGACAAACTAACAGCTCACCACGCTGCAAATGAAAAAAGAATTCTTAAGGTGATGCTCAAAAAGCCTGTAATGAAGCACAAACCAGACTTCACTACTGCATGACATGGCACACAGACCATTTACATACTCACATTTGAGATACTAGGCACAGTATAATGGATTCAATACACAGCATGCACACAGCACAAGCAGCGTTAATCCTGCCTGCCATTTTAGGCTTGCAGGAGTTAGATACATACTGCAGCGCAGCTCTGGCAAGGGAGGAGGCAAAGGACAGCTCACCTTAAATGCAGTATCTGATTAATGTTGTGACATTGCGTATCGCTACAGAGTCTTGGTTCAACTGGGTGGGAGGGAACAAAGAAAATTGTCATCAACTGGTGATGCAAGATGAGCTCCCGTCACTAACACTGTAAGCAAACTCCAAATTCTACAGTGATACAGTAGAAGGCATTTCAAACTCTTATCAAAATCTGCCTGTACAATGGCTGAGTCCACCTGCCGAGGGAAACAAAACAGTCTTCTTGCTTACTGCAGAAATGCTGGATTGACTACAGTAACATCCTCTCGATGCAGGAAGATTTCATGTCGTACTTATTAAATCCTGGATGCATTTGCTGTGCGCTCTTAATTTTTAAGTCTCAGAATCAAAAAATAAAATAGAAAGACAACGATAGCAAAAATAGCATAATTAAAGGTCTTCCTTTAATTCTGTCCTTTCTGTTTTCTCTCTTACAGTCCATCAAAATCCTGAGCAGTATTGACAAACCACACGAGCACAGGGTCTGACTGCATGATCAGCTGTCTGTGTCTATGCTACACCCTGTTAACCACAAGCAGTGTTAGAGCTAAATATATCTGCAATGCAGAAACAGTAGGTGCTATGTGGTATAAAATTCAGATTAATTATAAAATATTTTTCTATTCTCACACATAAGAAATAAAATCAAATTTGGTGCTGATCTCTGTCAGGCACAGTATCTGTCAGACTTACCGAGCATAAAAGCTATCCTAAGGATACTGACCTAGATAGCACTAAGAAGCCTTAAGCAGCATACAAACATACTCACTGTTAAAGCAAGGAAAACGAAACAACGATTGTCCAATTAAACCAAAAGCAACAGCTCACTACCACAGTATGAATTCCAAAATGCTACGTACTGTACATGCACATCTCATGTTATTGGAAGATGCAAAGCTCCTTTGCTTTTTTTCTCAGAGGCTTTTCTTAGCTATGCCTGCACAATGACATTCTGACACCACAGAGGTCAATGCAGATACTAAAGCGCCGTCGCCGTTAAGAAAAATAGAATTTTGAAATATTAAACCACAGCTGCAAAAAGAATACTACCAATAATGAAAAATTTCACTTCACTTACTTAACATCTTTGTTACCTTCCGAGATTAATAGCATGCACATCGTTTAGCCGCATACGTTAAATTGGTATCACCCTCTGCAGGCACTGCAAGAGTAATTGTGGGAAATAGATTTTTATAAATGTTAAAAAAGGGTTATTTTCCAGAAAACTTCAAAATACAATAAAATATTTTGCATATATAATGAAAGATATACAGAGGAAAAAAGTATTAAAAACTGCTAATCTGATTTTTTTTTTTAATGCCTTGTAAGCAAAACTAGTTTGATTTTCATTGTCCCTGTGTCTCCAAAGGAAGAATGAGAGAATCACGTTGCAGTTTACTGATATAACCTGAACTACCTTCCCAGAAGGCTAAACCATCAGGTGAGGTAAAACAAACCATCGGCTCTACCTGTTTAGAGAGCAGAATCCTTCACACACTATTTCAGTGACTCACATAGCTGCCTATCTCTCTGCCTGTAAATACCACAAGCACCTGAAAAAAAAATGTGAAGATTAATGTGTTAACTCTGAAAATATTTCACAGGAAGATTTCTTTTGGTGGTGTTTACTATATGCATAAGTGAGTATAAATGGTTTCTGGCCAACTGCTGAAATAAATAGATACTTGTGAGGAGGCCTGATTTGTACAGAGAAGTGCCAGTTTTCACTCAACTTGCCAATGCAGCTGAGAAAGAAACCAGGCAAATTTTCAGCCACATATTCTTTCTCTAGGAACCTATGTAGACTGTAAGATTTTTTTTCCTAAAAGACCACCTGTTTTTAAAAGTGAAAGCTAATACCAAGTATTGTGTTAAATCAGAAAATACTGTACAGCGACTAGACTGCTATATGTATGTATTCACTTCCTGAAAAAAATAAGATGATCTGATTTTGCTTTTTCTCTTCTTTTTTAATGATTAAATAAGTATCTATTTAATTCAGACTTTTTTTTAGGGAATTTATGTGGTATTTTGTTCTCTTTCTTTTTAAAGGCTGGGAATGAGACGATCCTAACAGTCAGTGCTTTAAAATATTCAGAATCCCCTTCCATAAATAGCACATCTGTCACACAGAAAGGGAACCCAGCCAGCAGAAAGGCAGACCAGATGAGCAAGAACAACTGCTATTCCAATACATGATTACAAACTAAGTTAAGATTTTAGCAAATCTTTATTTGCATTTTTTTGCTTCTTTTGACCTTTTTAAAATAAGAGCTGTCTGATAACATATGTTCTACCATATATGAATTTTAAATTAAGAATGTTAAATATGGATTAATTTTGAGTTTGTTTTTTTTTTCTAATCTCAGTCAAATGGATACTATCAAGCTAGTCATCCCCTGTTTCAAACCATGGCAAAGCTGCTATACATTTCAAGAAAGGAAGATTTGGGCCTTATATAGCAGTCTGTTAAGTTTATGAAAAAGTATGATATCACCATTTCAGAACCAAGTGACAGATTTATTTAAATAATTATTTTCAGCAAAAGACATATTTCAGCAGAGTCTTACAACACCTGCATTCTTGAGGTCAACATCCTTATTCTCCAGAAGACTACTGTTCTGCAATAGACAGAGCAAGGTATTTTGGGTTGCATGATTTGGGGAATATTAAAAGCTTGCTGGCAGTGAATGCAGCAGAGGAATGAACATCTCACAGTGAATAGGGGAGTGAGCTTATCCAAATCTTTCTGCATACCTCTTGCTTTAATGGGCCATTTTCAGTGCTTAGTAATAATTTTCCAGGATTAGATTTGCAACGATTTTGCTTCAGACTCAACATAATTTCAGTTAAGAAATTAGATTCTAGGCCCTTCTACAGCTGCACGATATATGGCACAGTAAATAAATAATTTTTAAAATTGCATTTGTAGGTTGCACAAAGCAGGGCCAAATTTTCAAGGTAAAGATATATTCATATTTTATGTTATTTCTCACTCAGAAACTTGGATTTAAGCTCTAACCTGATTTGTGCCAAAACTGCTATTGTCCCAAAGCAGTGGCTTTCTTGATTCTTGACTTCAAAATTCCCTGCCTCTGCTGGGTCAGGACTATCTGAGCCAATGCTGTCAGCTTGTGTCAATTCTTTATTCAATTAACTTAAAGTGAGGCTACTTCAAATATCCTCCCTGGAGCTCACAGGCCATTTGTGCTTTCTCACTTTCAAGCTTCCTACTTGTAAATATGTTTCT
>NW_008631207.1:0-14377 GCF_000691845.1 Merops nubicus | reverse complement strand
CTTGAATTTAAGAAACCTTAAAACATCCTGCATGTAAATTAAGCAAAAACTGTGTAAAGCCCAAAGCCCTAAAAACCAAACCCTGCTGCATAACACATCAACTGCATGGGATGACTGAGAGCCTCTCTGAAGGCCAGCAGGGTGGTGGTGGTGGGCTGGGTTTGCTTTTTGCAGTGGAGCACTGAGCTATGCAAGTACATCATCTGGTGGAGAAAATAAAACCGTTGCCAGCAGAGTTTCAGACAGATTGGTTCCCAGTTAGGAATTGATTGGGAGGGCCAGCAAACAAAGCATTAGTGGATTAATTTCAGGAAGTCACATGCGTTGTTAATAGTCCATAAAAGAGCAAATTCTGAACAACTGAACATTGCACTCCAAAAAAAATGTTGATAATATGACTCAAAAAATAGATGAGGATTTCTTTCAGTAGAAAAGGGCAAGTTAATTCTTGACTGAATGATTTGGAGTACAGGAAATTTTCAATATTTAGTGTTGAAAACTTGACCAAAGCAATTTGATCCTCTTTGTACTGCAAGTTTTGTCAAAGTGGAGGGCGGTGGTGAAAAGATGAGAGGAACTACAGAGGCATCTGAAAGTTTTCCAGGATCCTCTATAAAACAGGACTTCACTAAGTTCATGAAGTGGAGAGTACACAGGAATCGTTCTGATCATTTTGCAAGCCATCTATCTCCCTTTCATGACTCCATAAATATTTGTGGCAACTCTTAATAAGGAAATGTAGGATTAGCAAAACAATGCTCCTTGGTTAGCCTTCCAGGAGGCTACATCTGGCAGTGGGGAGCCATGCCATATGATCAAGCAGCTCTTTGCAGGCCATCTGCAAGCACTTCTTGAGCCTGCCACAGGGCCAGTCAGTGCAGTTGAAGAAGCTGCTCCAGCTACACCTGAACACACTGAGATTTGACATCTGACTGGACAGGGAACCACTGCAGAACTCATTTTACCTGAGCGGTGGGAGAGGGACAGTTTGGGCATCAGTGTCATCAGAATGTTGGTTTAACAGCTGTATTTCCTTTATCCCACTGCTGGGCCAGCACCTCCTTCAGCTGTACCCTGTGAGATGCCTCCAGCCAGCTAGCAGGGACAGAGCTGGGAGCAGGGCAGTCCCTGGGAGGAGGTCTCATTTTTGGAATGCATCTGCAAGCTCTGGCTCCCTTCACCTTGCAGACTTTTTCTGGAAGAACGCCTTGAGAAATATGAGTTTGTTTATTTTTTTTTTATCTGGAATTAGTTAAAGATGTAATTTGCATCTCAGGTCTTTGAGGTAATTTGGGGAAGAAGGGAAAGCTTTCTTTTTGGATGTGTCTTTATTTTTATGTCTATATAAAATACACATTATATTTCATGGGTATGAAAGCTGCCCAAAGAGTGCCTGCAGAATGCACTTTTCTATGCAAGTTAGGGGTTAGGTATTCATACTTAATTAAAAAAAGTTTCATAGTTAATTAGTATAAAATAAACTCACGGTATGCTTTTGCTGAAAATACTTATCTGTGAAAAGCTCAAAAAATTCCTGTGATGTGAAGACTTTGTTAACATAACTTATTGAAGAGCAAGAAATATGGTAGCATATAAATAGGGCAGATGGAGATAGCCCCTCGAGGCTGTGGGACTCGAGTTAATAAACCTTGAGAAGTTACCATAATTTTCATTTTGTATTTTCCTCATGAACCCAAGTAATATAGCTCATTCATTCTGAATATTACCACTGGACTCCCAGGCAATAAGTTTGATTTTCTTAGACCCTACATCTAACCAGATCCAGACCAAAGCTAAAATGCTGGTCCTGTTAAAGTTAATAGGAAAATTCCAATGGCTTCAGCAGGGCCAGGATTTTATTCTGAGACTGCAGATTTTAGTATATTACAGTATTTTAGTAACATAAGTCAAATGAAACAGCCCTGTGTTCAAAAGGTTGGCCAATTCTTTTTCTGCTAGGCCTCCTCTGTAACTGCTGTATGTGTCTGGAAATACTTCATTGATGTCAATGACTTGATACAGGTTTCCTCAGTGTGTTCAGAGCACATCCCAGGTACCTCATCCCTGCCACACACGAAATATCAGCTTTTTTGCAACTAAATACATGGAGAAAGGGAGGAATGTAGCTGAGCTTATATTGCTCAATTACAATAATTGCTTAGGGTTAAATTCTTCACAGAATATGAGCTCGTGCTAAAGCTAAGTCAGGGTGAGGGGTTCATTTTCCCTCACATAAGATAATCTGAGGTGATACAAACCACCTCTTCAGTGAAACATGGTTTATAGCTTGTGAAGAAAGTCAGCAAATTAAAATATTTCAGAGGCAGTCAGTTCATATCAAACAGAGACGGAGATCTGGAACTTTTCTGTGGAAATAAAGTGGTCCAATGTGGGGATGGTAAGCCCGGGGTACAGTACCAGACATGAGAGTCAGGGAACAAAAGCCAAGTATTTCTGTAGAAAATCCAGAGAGAATACAGCCCTTCTCCAGCCATCCCACTCTCTAAGTAGCAGACCCAGTATTGCACCACTGCATTCTAAAATCCCAGCTCACGACTGAATAAAACTGAGAAAACAGAGCCATAATAAAAACACATGTAAAATTCCTGGAAGTGTTTCCTGTTACAGGCTGCCTGCTTAGCAGAGGCTGCCTGCACACGGGTACACAGTCAGCAACTGTCTGCTCTGATGCTCTTCATATTCCTTTTTGCCAGGAAGATGAAGATCAGACCGGAAGGTTATCACTCTCTTTTGCAGCCATGTTAGGAGCAGAAGGAATAAAAACCCCTAATTGTCTTGATTGCTTTTCAGATTGTTTGGATTGGGTTTATGCCCATGAGAGAAAAAGTCACAAAAGAGGCTTTTTTTTTGTTTTTCCCTGCCATGGTATAAGCCAGAGAAAAGCTTTTGCTTTGCAGTTGATACACAGTGGTCCAAAAAAATGTCCTGCAAGCCAGATCTAGTCCACAGCATGATTCTGCCTGGATTACCAATTTTTTGAAGTGACCCTCTGTTGGGACTGCAGCTCGGTAGGAACAGCTGTTACTGGCTCCTCCTGATGGTCAGCCTGCTCCTAGTGCACCCTTCCCTCCCCAGCTCCTCACTCCTCAAGCTGCCACTGTGCTGGCAGTGAGGGCTCCTGTCCCCTCACCGTGGATCCTGGCCCAAGGGGGTGACCCCAACCTGCCATCTGGCCTAGAGCAGTTAGATGGCTGGACCAAATGGGCAATACCTTCATCCAAGATGAGTATTTGCTTTTTTTCCACTAGTCAGTCTTCCATTATATCTCTTCTTTCTCTTTGTCTTTGTGTGGGATGTGAGATTTCAGGAGAGTTAGAGGTTGCATTAACTGGCTGGAGGCATAACAGTATCTGATATCTTCATCTGGTCTGCGATGAGCTGAGCTTGCTTACAGGAGATCTGCAGGCATGTAACACGTGTCTCCAGCAGACATGCTCTAGAGGAGTGAAACTGGTTGTAGGACAACGCCTACAAGCCTGCAGAAAACAGGGAGAAGCATTTAGATGATGTGCCTTGAGGCTGCCTTCTTAATGGGCACGAAATAAAGAAGCAGGAAGTGTTCTGGGATGTGGAGAGACACATTTTCAGGCTAATACAGGATACAAGTTGGGAGTATTATTGACCAACAGCCTAATGTTCCTTCCCCAGCAAGAAGGGCCCTAGATCTACATCCTCGTGATGAGTTCCCAGCTTATTTTGAACAGTTTGCTTATTTATCTTGGACAAAGACCCTACTGCAGTCATCTAGGCTAGACTACTGTAAGTGCTCCTAATTGTTTCCCTCGAAATTGATCTGGAGCCTCTTTGGGGTGGAAAGCTGATCTATTAAAACAAACAAAAAAAAAACAAACCCAACCCAACCACAGCCCCCTCCACGTGGCTGCTCCAGTTTAATCCCCAGCTCTTGGGCAGCAGCCCCACGTCCCCGGCTGGCAGTCGCCCGTGGTTGGGCACAAGCAGCTTTCCCTCCCTGGGCTGGGGCAAGCTCGAGCCCAAGGCAAGTCTTTCTTGTCCTCAGTGGTGGAACTCCCTGCCAGAGCCCCTCGCTGGCTGCCTTTAAGGCAAGCTGCAAGGCCTGTTTATTTCAGTTGGCCTATCCATGACTGTTTTATGGGCTCCCTACCTTTGTTTTTGCATCTGCTACCCTTTTGTTTTTCCTCTTTCCTCTAACTAGTCAGGAATTGAATCTTTTGGGGCTGGCAGGCCCCTTTTGAATTCTGTGTGTGTAGTATGTTGTAACGTGCTATTAGATTTTGCTTTCTCCTTTTACTGTTTTGCATTTGGCTTTTTATGCCCCTTGGCTGGCGACCGGGGCTTTAGAAAAGATCAAATAAATATATAACCCTGTCACAGCTGATTTTGTGTAAGAGAGTTAAACCCAATATCCAAATATAGAGGAGTGTGTTTGTGGGGAAACTTGGTACTGAGAGAATTAGAAAGAAAGCTCCAATTAGAAAGCAAGCTAATTCCACGCCGTTTGCAATGCCATGTTTTCTTTCAGGGAAAATTTCCACTGTGATTAGCAAGGAAAGTGCAGCCTACTGGCCAGTGCACAACCTAACACACAGCCTGCCATTCAGTCTCAGGAAAAGACTGGGCCTTTTACATGCTCTTCTGGAGCCTGATGATACTGTGGAGTCTGATATCAGGAAATCAGAAGGCTAAACACAAGCTGAGTCAGGAAATGGTGCACAAGAGATGATAAACAGAGATTGGGTCCGTTGGCCACTTCAGGAGGAAGCATGTGAATGTAATCGTGGAATACAATGATCTGTGCTTCAAATACTAGAAATAAAGTGTGTTGTTTGCCATCACACATCAACCAATTTAACTGTTACACACGTATCCAAACCTGTGTAGATGATGCTGTTATTTGTGTTAATGCTGCCTGCCAAGGGATCAACAAAAGTTCAGGTCTTTGTTCTAGAAACTGTATCAGGATCAGCAGAAAGTCATGTTTTACCTCCCATTGAGCTAAGGGTGGTAGCATGAACCAGGGGAATGAAACAAACAACTAGGAGGAAGAGGAAGAGGAAGTAGCAACCAAAGGCTGTAGAAGAAAACAAGGGTCTTAGTTCAAATAGTGTGGTTTATGGGCTCTAAGGCAGAGGAGTGAACCCAGGGAGAGGGTCACAGCACTTTGCTGAAGAGTGGAATCCAGGAAGTTACATACGATCCACCCAAGGATGTGCCAGTTGTAAAATATTATCAAAATCCAAGATGTTTAGGGCAGCTTGGTCCTGCAAAACAGTAAAATTATTAATCACTTGACTAATCCACGTTAATCAGTACAGCCTAGGAGCAAAATTATTAATCAGCTTGATGAACGGAGCAATCTTGCAAAGATATGAGCCCACTTGGAATTTTAAACGTGATAAAAGATAGAGTGTAAAAGGAAATAACTGGAAAAGATACAAAATCACCTCAAAACCAACGTTATCTCTCATCTCACTCTTTCTATTTCACCCACCTCCAACAAGAACAAAAACTTGAATGCAGGTTGGTGTTCAGAAAGCAAAGTGCTCATTCTCTGTAGGTGAGAAAAATGGATCTCTCCTTCCAACACACAAGCACAGAGAGGAAAATAAAGCTAAAGGTAGACGTGTGAGAGGGGAAGGGAGGGTATTTCTTAATCTTGAGGAGGATTGTTGTTATTCTTTTAAGAGTAAAAGTCATAACTGAGTACAGAAACAGCACACAACATCCCATCCAGAAATGCAAGAGGAAACCTCAGGTGATTCAAGGGGATACACTGGTGTGTGTAGCTCAGCCACCCTGTTGGAGGGAGGAGAAACAAGGCAAAGGGTGATAAACTCAACCAGTATCTGTCAGTACTGGAAGTAATAAATAATAATTGTCAGTGGGAGCTGAGTGGTTCACTGACAAGAACAAGATGACAACAACTAGCTTGTCCCAGATGAAGAACAAGATCTATTCTTTGTAGATACATGGATGGCTAATTGAAAACACGTGAACATCAACAGTTACAGAATACAGAGAAGGGTCTTTCTGTTAGCTGTTAATGACATTTCTGCTTCCCCAAAACGTGTGCTGTCTTTACATTCCCTCTGAGGAGTGGCACAAAGCTCTGCTGTCTTCAGACACTTGTGTCTTCTGTGGCTCTCCAGGCTGGGAACTCCCAGAACCTGAGGAAAAGGTGGCAGTGGTTGGGCCAAGGAAGGACCACAGCTTTCCAGAGCAGGTTGACAGCATAGGCTATTGAGTCCTTCCAGAGAATTGTTTGTCTTCTGTTTTTAGATGGGTTTAATTCCTCCAAATTGCTCCTTGAATAATAGGAAAAAGGCAATTTGAATTTCAGTGACAGATTGGACATAACAGGTTGCAACTATTAGGTCTAATTTTACCATACTGAGAAATAAAATTGCCTAAACATAAACATCGATCACTGATGCAGTAAATTAATTTGTACAGAAAAAGTAGTTTAACTGCAGTGCACATTAAACATGGAAAATTTTCAAAATTACAGCTCTCTGAATTAATTTGTACACTTGTTTACTTGTTAAAAGCAAAGTGTAACTTGCTTTTCTTTTTTTTTCCCCCCTCCTCTTTGCGACTTCAGATTGTGAAAAGTGAGGACAGTTATTGATTGTCCAGAAAAAAGCAGAGAGAGCTCTGCAGCTGGGGGTGTAACTAAAGTTCCTTTTCCTTGTTGTTGTTTCTGAACAGGTTAATAGAATTACTAAAGACCTCTTTGAAATACTGTTGCATCCTAGGAAGCAAATCCAGCATTTTAATAGGCTTGAATTATGTTTTTGTTAAGAATCGGTGGCGTGAAGTCATTAAATTTTTTTATGATTTCGTTGAGCCATGAGTTTACATCCAAGGGTGTCCTCAGGCTTATTTAAACTGTCGACATCTTCCAAACTGTTTCATAAAAAGAGAGGTGTGTATCTTCTCCTTTCTCCTCCCATCTCTTTTCAAACATTCTGCATGTGCTGCTGTCCCACATTTCAGTATCTAGAGACTAAACATAGGTGCTGGCCAACTTCTCTTCATTCTGGCACCTCCTATTTATGATATGGTTATTGTATAAAATGAAAGAGAACATACCTTCCTTATTTTAAGCCACAGACATGATGTTACTGATCCCATGCACTCACAAGTGTGTATATACTCTATATAAAGGTTGCCTAAGCCACAGTGGAGCAGGATCTGCCAATGTGGCTTATTTTGATGGTATCTGGTGTCTACTGTTTTCAAGGACAGTAGTTCGATTCAAACACAATTCTGATAAGTGGCAGGTTTTCATGTCTTTAATGCCCTGACAAGGGCATCACTCTCAAGAGAGGGAGGTGAAACCATTTGGATGAGAATTTCTTCCCCTCTCCTTTGTGCTGACACACCAAGATAATGGACAATTAATAGCAAACCTTCTCTGCAGGGAAAGTCTAGGGTTATCACTATTATAAAAGTGCTCATGAAGTGTTTGGAGGCAAAAGGGAGTGAAAAAAATAAACATAAAAAAAGTAGTAAGCAGGACCAGCACAAGGCTTGATGTTCAATTACATGTTTTTTCACCTGAACTTATGGTGAATGATTTTGCAGCAGCAGCAGTTGTAACTTTTTAGACCTAGTTCACCGCTTGTGGCATGAGGCAAAGGACAAGAGGAATCTTGCCATTGGTCTCTTTTTTTTTGTGGCAAGGGAGAAAGGTGGTTTGTGCATTTCTGGAGATGCCAGTTAGCAGGGCTGACTGCTCTTGGTTACTCATCATCTCATGCTCTAACGTGTATCCTGGCAGGGTGTGGAGGACAGGTCTAAAGAAACTGCTTCTTCAAATTCCAATCCAAGAACAGGCTTTTGCAGGATGCTTTCTAGGCTCAACTTGGGTCTCATTGCTTCCACTGAGAGCATGCGTGGGGTTGCTTTCCTGTCCTGCCCCTCCACGTCCCCACTTGCCCTCTGGAGGAAGGCTGGTTTAGAGCCTGTGAGCCTGTGCAGCTCTCACTCTTTGCTTTGCTGGGCGATCCCAGCGCCTCTCAGAAGCTCCCAGAACAGCCCCCTGCCCCTGAGGTCGGCTGGAGAAGGAGCTGCTGGAGGTCGGCAGTGCACTTAGGAGTCAACAGGCAGACTGCCTGGGGGATTGCTGCAGTGGCTGTACCCGTGCAGCTGACTGAGCATTGATGGGGTGATTGTGTTGTCCAAGGGAACGGAGAAAAGGCGTGCGGGGTTCCTGAAGTTAGACAAACCAAAGATTAGTCTAAACTGAGAGTGGAACAGGTTAACTGATCTTTCTCTGCTCTAAGCTTTCATTTGTCCCTAGCAGCACTGAGCTGTCAATACAGCCTACAGCTGCTGATAAGTGTGGGTTCTCCTCAGCCTGAAGAGATCTGCCTGATAAGATAAGATGGCCTTAAAAAAAAAAGAGAGAGGGAGAAAGTGCGTTAACTGCTCTGACTGCAAAATACCCCCTGGTAGCCAGAGATAAGACACCTTGAGCTGCTCAGAAGACCTTAGACAGGATGTAAATGAAGCCAATAAAAAATAAAAAAATAAAAAAAATTCAAATCCAGCTGCTATTCTGCTCTACTGTTATTTCCAGCTCTGACAGCAGAAGGCTTAATTTACTGTGTTTCACACCGGGCTTCCATTCTACACCGAGGAGGCTACAAAGGGTTGCTTCAGATACAGGCTTTAACAAAGCAGAGATCTCTTTATTTCTGGAGAGGCCTCTGTTTTAGACAGTTAATCATGAGTTTCAGCAGGCTTTGGTGAATGGAAATTATACAGACGAGGAGGAAAGTGCTGCCTTTTGCAAAGAATTTTCCTTTCTTTTTATAATTAAATCACCCAAGTAACCCTCTGTTAACATGAAAGGACTAAATGAGGCATATATATATATCTTAAATGCAACTCTTACCTTGCAAAATTCCACATAGAGAGGGACTGATGTTCTGTGAGGGCTGGGAAGTAAGGGCTCTATTGTTTTGCACAGCATTTTGGCTACAGTGGACACGTTGCCCCCAGTGTGACTGTGCTGCACCAGCATGGGTTGTAAGCATCTTATCTGTCATTCTGAGCACTGGCTTAATGTAAAAAAACAAGGTTCCCTTTGCTTGGGGACATCACTTCTAACAGCTGTGCAGCACATCTGCACTAACAGCCAAATCTAAGAAAAAAAAGGAGCCTAAAATGCAATGTAAATAAACTACAAGAAGCTAAATAGAATTGGTTATGCAAAACCTGCCTGTCTGGGTTCACCCAAGTTTGGTAGGCACCTCCAGAGATTCTTACAGCCTAGAACTTGTGCTAAGCTTTATTTGTGGTTTTATCCAGTGCTTCTTCACATATAAAGACCCCAGTGCTCCCCTCTCCCAGCTGAGCGCCCAGGCTGTGAGGTTTCAGACCTTTTCCTGGTTCCCCACCCCCAGCATCCCATGAATCCTGCTTTTTTTTGCTGCCTTTGGCTCCTGGAGGCACCTAAGTCCCTTTGCAGATTCAGGTCCAGGCTTTTTCACCTGTGTAAATAAGACGGCCACCACATCTCTGTCGTTCTGAGAAATGAGCAGGGCTGTGTTTATTTACTGTATTTCATCCTAGCACACTGTAAAACACTGATTTGTTTTTGAAAGTGTTAACTGCCTGCATTGCATTCACTTGATCTTCATTTCCTTTCACATTCCATTTCCTAGACAAGATTTTTGTGATAGGGTTTCTTTCCCCGGGTTCCTTTCAGATGCAATTATTTGCTACCTTCTTTCTCCCCACACCATATTCCTTTCTTCTGCTTCTCCACACATGGCCTTCCTTCATTTCTTTGTCCTAGTTTAAGCCTTTCCAAAGTGTGTCTTGCTGCTCTTCTGGTCTAGAGGCAACGAAGCCATGAATTGGGGTGGTTGAGTGCAGGCACAGGTAGGGGGGACAGGCACTGCATGATAAAAAAGGGGAAGGCAGCTGAGGATGAGGTACACCAGCAGCAATCCCTGCACTCCTTCGTGATTAAACTCCAGATTAATGGAAAGAAAGATGATAGTCAAATGAGGACGCAGGCTGGTGCTCGACATCTCAGGGGTTTCTGCCTGCAAATCCTGCCCAGGGGCTCCTCCTCTTGTCTGAGCCTCCAGCTAGGGAGGTTTTGACAGCCTGCCCTTCTCCCCAGGGGCTCCTGATGCCACGTGGGAATAGGGTCTCGGGAGGCAGCTGGGAAGCAGGGTCTCTGTTAGCACTCAGGGGGCTGAGCCTCTGAACCATTTGATTTTGGGCAGGCAAGACAGAAAGATGCTTGCCCGACAGGTGCGCCTCCTCTTGTCTGAGCCTCCAGCTAGGGAGGTTTTGACAGCCTGCCCTTCTCCCCAGGGGCTCCTGATGCCACGTGGGAATAGGGTCTCGGGAGGCAGCTGGGAAGCAGGGTCTCCATCAGCACAAGGGGGCCGAGCTCTGAACTGTTTGATTTTGGGCAGGCAAGACAGAAAGATGCTTGCCCGACTTCAGACACGCTCCTTATACAGTGACCACGGAAAGAAAGAAGCAGCCAACTCCTTTTAACACCTGGATGCCACTGGAGAGCAACTTTGGTGGCTGGGGCCGTGTTCTAGGGTGTGCTGCCTGAGGCTGCTGTGCCCTGGCGCTGCAGTGCAGGGGAGGAGAGGAGGGACAGGGTCCTATTCATGGCATTGCCTGGGCAGAGCACCACCCAGTGCAAGCAGAATGCAGAGGAGAGGGCTGGAGACCAGTGAGGAACCTGAACTCTTATCCCCTAGTCATTTGCTGTTCTTAATAAGCAGTGCAAATACTGTTATCAGCACAACA
Source organism: Merops nubicus (assembly GCF_000691845.1). Taxonomy (NCBI): domain Eukaryota; kingdom Metazoa; phylum Chordata; class Aves; order Coraciiformes; family Meropidae; genus Merops; species Merops nubicus. The sequence goes on along the minus strand of NW_008631207.1, from coordinate 3,586 downwards.
AATTATAATGATTACTTTCTAGCAGAGACCTGATTGACTGAATCACTACTTTCAGTACACGAGGTTGTTAAAACACAGATTCTTAGGAGGTCATTATTATGTGCAGGTTTGCTGGAGTATTTGAATGGGGTTTTTGCTCTCCCATTATCCTGATTCTAAATGTAATTATTCTCAGGGTGATTTTTTCTGACCCCAGCTTCAGATGGAACAAGCCTGGTGGTCTCTGACTCATGCTATACAAACAAACAAAAACAGCTACTAAAAGAAACAGCAACTTACCAGTGGAAGAAATATAGTGTAAATGTGTTTGTCACATTTAAGCAGTGGACAAATGAGCTAATTTGAATCGCTTACTGCTTGTATAGTCACAACTAAACAACCCCTGTAAATTAATTGTGTGACATGCGATTCCCAATTATGTAAAGCAGTGTAATAAGCTTTGAGGATGGTGACTGTCATTAGTTATATGTGCTGTGGAACTGTGGAAAATTACTTATTCTTCCTCTTTGCCTACAGAGGCACAAAACCCCGGCTTCCTCACACAAGAGGAGGTTAGCTCTGTTTTCTTCTGGTTGCAAATTGGGGTTTGTGTCTGATTTGGAAGGTGGAGCAGAATGTGAACTGCTTACATTTTCTTTAATTTGGCTGTGGAAGGTGAATTCATTGGGCTCCGTCTGTTCAAATGAACTTTAAGCAACAATCAAGGAAAACATTTATGCTCCTCTCTACATATGTGATAGTAATACATCTTCTGGAGAAGACATAATGGAACTGGAGGCTTAGGTTACCTTAGGAGAGCAATCCAGGAATGTTAACTACTTATGTAGGCATTAAAGGCATTTTATAAAAGCAAGCAGGTTTTTCCTGCAAGGTATTAAAGTGACTTATTTGTTGTTTCTAGGAGCTGCCTTTCTCCTGGTAATGAGATTTAAAATGGGGAGAGTTGTGTCGGTCAGGAGCTCCTGTATGTTTCTTCCCCAGTCATCTAACTGTTAATGCATTTAATTGGTGCTCCCCGAGCAGTTTTGAAATATTGATAGATTTAAAAAAAAAAACCCCATCTGTAAATTATAAATAATTTTTAAAGTTCACATTTCTCTTTTGAATGCCCATTACAGAGTATTAGTTTTCAAGCCATTTAATAAGTTATGAGACAAATGAGTGAGTTTAACGTGGGGCCACTGATGTGAAAAAAAATGTGATGCTTAGATTAAAGTCACAGCTTTCCCAAAACTGTGTAGATTTCCACTGAAGGTAAACTGAGAATATTATGCAATGATGTATATTTTATTTAAAATTGCCTTAAAGGCTAGCACTATCTGCTAATTCTATTAAAAACTTCCAAACCATAGTTTGTTTCCCTGACACACATATTAGGCCACCACTGGAGTCATGTTGATGCTTGAACACTATCCTTTTGATCTAGTTATTTAGCTCTATTCAGCACACAGCACAATATTGTTTTATTTCAGCAATATCTAACCTCTTCATTTACTATTTATTCACACCTGCATATTCCCCTAAGATTCTTTATCTCATTTTCAAGGTAGCCCTGCAGACAATTAGTGGTGGTAATAATATAAAATGTGTCCAGCACTAAAACCTGAAACGGCCATTACAAGTAAACTGTGTGATATATAATAACCACTCCACTCAATTACCTGCACAAAAATGCAAGGATTTAAAACGTTGGAGCTCGATCATACATCCAGTTAACTGACCTACCTACTTGGTGTTTAGTCCTTCCTTTCTTACAATCCAAATTCTACCTTGTAACGTACTACCTGGCAAATAAATAAGTCAAACGTGTTTGTATGAGCAGCTTAAGCATTTTGCCAGCCCTGTGTTTCAGGGGAAGGATTTTTCTTGTAGGGATGGCTCAAACCTGGGAGATACAGGTTCTGTTTCTTTGCACAGATTACATTTGTAACCTGAGGCATGCTGCTCCAGCTTGTCTGTGCTCCAGTTACTTGAGCAGCAAAACGGGGAAAATAGAAAACCGCTGCTTACAGGATATTGAAAATATTAATTTGTTCATATTTGTAAACCCTCTTCTATCAGAGGAACCTTCTGTATCGTGGCACGTAGAGGTTTGCTGACATTTGCTTTAGGAACGTGGCCATTTGTCTAGTGGCAGCGAAAACACGTTTAAATCATACAGAAAAAATAAGTTATGATAAAGCAAGTGCCCTGAAGCATACTCCAGCCAAAGCATGCGTGTGTCACAAACCCTCCTGGTGACCAAGTGACGTTTTTCTGAAGCAGTCCTGTTAATTCAGTCAGCAGCACTGGGGAGAAGATCACTTTTAAGACCTCACGGCTACTGGGGTTGGCACATGAGTGACTGGCTGCTAACTCCACAGAGGTGCTTTTGTGCTCTGATGCTCCCCCCTTCCTCTCCCCCTCCTCCCCTTTTGTGGGATAACTCCTTCTGGTATTACTTCTCTTTTCTGTTCGTGAGCACTTTCCCCCATAAATATGACTGAACAGGTGTTACTCTGCTACTAACTGAGTTTCCAGCTGTCCTCCTCCAACACAGACCAGGCAAAATCTGTTGTTTCGTCCTATTAGACAGACTGGAGAACTATCAAGCCTGAGATGGAGGTCTTCCTCGCAGGATACGGTAGTTTTTTTGCCAGAAGATGGTCAGGAAGGCCTGGCTGGCTAACAAAGACAGTCCTTCAGCTGCTGGGTGTAGTTCCAGTTTTGCATCCCCTTTGGCAGCAGCACAGAGACTGCTGCAGTGTGGCCAGCCAGCAAAATTAGGAAATAAGGACCTCTTTTATTTACTCAGGCTGCTGAATCATGTGCATTCCTGTCTGCTTGGAGAAAAGTCAGGCAGCTCTACTTTCCACTGGAAGTCTCAGGAGTGCTTGGTACTTTCATCTCAGAGTGTTCACACACTTGTTTTAATGTGCTTTATGGAAATGGTGAAACTCAGCAAGTACAGTATGGTGTAGAAAAACATCTGCACTAACTATTCACACACATTTGCATCTTTAAATAGACTTTTAGACCTTGTAGCCGGTTTCCAGCAAAGTTTTTTGGTTGTGAGTGCTAGAGCTTTCTTAGAGTCAGCGAGTGTGAAGTGACTGGTTCCAAAAATTAAAAATTTAGATGGACATGTTAAGTGCATCACAGTGAAACTCAGAATACGTGCCATAACACAAAAAAGGCATTTACAGTAAGTAGCACTTAGTGAGCACCGAAAGAAGGAAAAAAAACAAGTCGATACAGAAAATATATTTTAAAACTCCATAAACACCCTGTCAAATGCCTGGAGCTCCGTTCTGCCCTCCAATAGATATGTGCCACTCCTGGGGTCTTGTAGGTCTGCATCTGAATTTGGTCCGGAGTATTTTAAAACAGCTTGTAATAACCTTAAAAATCAGTATTTGTAATGTTGACATAGCTCAGTGGGTAGGTGTCTGCAGATTTATATACACGGGGCCGTATGCAGAGTAGCAGCAAACTGTTTGTGTTTTCTGGGAGAGTAATTGGGGAAAAAGGGGGTTGAAGTCTTTTACCCCAGGAGCAGGTCAAGCTTCACCTCAGCACAGAGCTGGCTCTGTGCTCAGTGCCCCTG
>NW_008631206.1:25601-32473 GCF_000691845.1 Merops nubicus | reverse complement strand
GGAGTGCCCTTATGCATCACCCCTGGCATTTAAAACTGTCTCAGTCCATAAGTCTCAACTCCAAATCAGCACCTAACCCCTGTAGATGCATTTTAGCAAGCACTAAGTCCTCACACATAGCTGATCACTTAAAAGCAGACAAGGGATGAACAAGAAAGCAGAAGCCAGGAGTGGGGAATGACCTCAGGGCACTTTCAGAGCTAGATGTGGCCTTTTAGGACAGAGCTGAGCAGAGACAGCAAACCCCTTGCAAAATAACATCAAGACTGAGAATGTCACTCATATATGTGACACATGTTGTCATAAGCAACATAAGCAAGTATCTTGCTCTATGCCTGTATGCCAGCAGAGAGATTCTCAGTACTGGCTGCTACCACCAGCTCCTGCATCCAGAAGGGAAGAACAGGCTGAGGGAGGGAAGTGCTGCAGGGAGGGCAATGCTGACATGACCTGCTGTCCCAAGCCAACTCAGAGAAGGGCTGATGTGGCATGCCCTTTGTATGCCCACAGTCTTTTCTACTGGTTGCCTTGTGTGAGTCAGCAGGCTCCTAGTCCTGCTCATTTTAGCTGTTTCTCCTACTTTGCTCTGCTCTACTCTACTCTACTCTACCCTACTCTACTTTATTCTAGCTACAGCTGTGGCTATTCATCTGCAGAACTTCTTGAGTTAAAAGCATCTCCCAGCAGGGCCATACCTTGTGCAATGTCATCAAAAATGTTCTGATTCACCATCCGCTCCATTATTTTAGCAGCCTTTGAGATCTTGTTCATATCACCACTCTGTTGAAAAGAAAAACAAGGAAAAGAAAAGGCATTTTCTATGTGTTTACAAGTACTTCAGACTTCGTGTGATGGAAAAACTTGAGTCCTTTGATCTGGAACACAGGATAACTTGAAGCTCCTCACACCAATACGTAATGATAAAAGTAGTGGAATTAAGACAATTACTTTATCACAAGTTTAGCAAGATGCCATCCACAGCTGAGCTGCAGTAACTTCAATGTTTATTCCTGCTTTAGGACAATTGGAAGGTACTTATCAGTGAAGGCAGCTAGAGTCTTGTCTTCTTCAACTCATTCAAGCTACCTTATGATGGGGTGAGCTTAAAGTAAACATGCTCCCTCCCCCTCCTCACTTGATAACGGTCCATTAGCTTCAGTAATGAAATCATAGATGCTTGATCATGCATGTGCATCCTCTCATCTCCACCTGGAGAGCTTTACAGTCTCATATGTTAAATAAAGATCACAGGACTTAGAAGTCCTGCAGTCAATTACTGGGTAATTCGAACTTGACACACTCACAGATCTATAAGCTCATACAATAGATAAGGAACATGAAAGGGGCAATTTACTGTCCAGCTCTCGTGGAAGTTGTTTTGATACTGTGGAAAATCATTTCCTCCTGGCCAGGGAACACTACAACTGGTCAAGCCTGTGTCTGTGCAAATATGAAGATACACCTGAATGTGTGCAAACACTGGAAACCTCTTGGGAAGCGGCAGCTTGCCAAGCCAGTAGTCCCTATGTACCTGTACCAGCAATACCATGTAAGGCTAAGATTGCCTAAGGAACTATGCTAGAAATAGCAAACTGGAGTATGGACATAGTGAAAATGTGACCAATGGGGAAAAAATAATTAGTGGCATGTTGTTGATATGGAAGGAGACAAGTGGGGAGAAGGAACAATCCAGGTGGATGTGGGAAGAAGCAGTATTGAAAAATGCAGAAAAGAGAGCATAACACAGGTTGTTTGACTCAGCAGGTGGATGGCTGGTATGCTTTTCTGACACAGCCCTGTGCCTGATCACCACAGTCTTATAACCATGTTTTTATTGAACTCTATTCCTATTTGTGACGTGTGTTCTCTATCCTCTCTGTATGTGTGATTAATAGCAAAATACAAATCACACTAACCAGCAAGTAGGACAGGAAGCCTGCGTGCCAGCTACTGGAAGGACAGAGCTTAAAAGTCCTCAGAGTATGGTGGGTCACAACGATGATGCTAGCACAGCTCTGTGCAATGGTGTGAGAATGCCAAGGCATATATGCAAAGTGCTCTGAGAGCATGCTGCTCCCAGGACCTGAATCGCCATCTATTACCACTGCCCCAAAGCTCCATCAGTATTTCAAAGCCTTTCATCTTCAAACCCCTGCTAGGGACTGATGGCTGCCAGCACAGCATGATTTCCTCCACAGTGACAATGCTGGAAAGAAACTTACCCTTGACACAGTTCAGAGAGTGCCCTGAACATGAAAAGAAAAAGTTAAATGACTTGCCAAAACTACACCACACAGTCACAGTCAGAACCATGAACATGATTTCATATTATGTGTATCCCAGCCCTCTGCTTCTATCCTGGGCTCTGTCAAGGCTCAAGGGAGACTGACAGTCTTGCTTCAAAGAGCATGAAACCCAAAGGAATACACAAAGCTAACAGGACAAAGCAGGGGAGGAAAAGAAGCATATAATCTCCAGCACTTTTTAGAAACCCATAGTTCGCCTGCAGCTTCAGTAAAATGTGCAGTTATCTTCTTCCATCTCAGAAAGGATAACGGAGAACTTGGAACCAAGTTCAGAGAAGGGCAACAGGGACAGTTCAAATCTGGAACTTTTTCTGTAGCAGGACGAACTGAGTAGGCTGGGACGCAGCAGTCTGGAGAAGAGATGGCTTGGGAAAACACGAGACAGGTCTGTGAAATCCTAAGTGGCCCAGAGAAGATGGACAGGAACTGACTGTTCACTGTATCTTCTGATACAAAAAGTAGGGGCGTCAAGTGAAGCTGGTAGAAGTCAAGCTCAAAATAAACAAAAGAGGTGATGCTTACAGAAAGATGACATGTCAGTGCAACTCCTCATCAAAGAGTGTTGTAGAATTTTCATGGTTTCAAGGAAGACTGAACAAGTATCCTAGAATCATAGAATGGCTGAGGTTGGAAGGGACCCTCAAGATCATCTCATCCAACCTCCCTGCCATGGGCAGGGACGCCTCTCAGCTGGATAAGGTTGTTCAAAGCCTCATCCAACCTGGCCTTAAACACTTCCAGGAAGGGGGCATCCACAACCTCTCTGGGCAATCTATTCCAGAGTCTTGCCACCCTCATACTGAAGAACTTCTTCCTAAGATCCAGTCTAAACCTACTCTCCATCAGTTTAAAACCATTTCCCTTTGTCCTGTTGCTGGACACTTTTGAAAAGTCCCTCTCCAGCCATCCTGTAGGCTCCTTTCAGGTATTGGAAGGCAGTTCTAAGGTCCCCCTGGAGCCTTCTCTTCTCCAGGCTGAAAAATCCCAGTGCCTTCAGCCTATCCTCATAGCAGTACTTCCATCTATGTGTCAAATCACATCAGGCTTAGGAAGTAGCTGAAAACAGTTGGAAGCTGGAAGAATATTTTTGACTGGCATATAGCCTTGTTGTGTTCATTACACATTTATTTGTGTGTAATGAAGGATAAGAACACTGATTCAGAGCTTTGGTCTGAATCAGTGTGGCCACTCTCACGTTCTTCAGGTTCTCTGTGGGTCGGTGTGAGGACCTCCTGAATTTACTCACAGTTTATACACAGAGAATTTACTGTTATGTTCAGAATATTTAGAAGTGTAGGAAAATACATTTTAAAATTTTAATACAGTAAGATATTCCCTAGACTTTAGGAATGAATAAGTATTAAGAGAAATTAGAGTGGGAAAGAGGATGCTTAAAACACCTCAAGTAGAAATCGATATTTTCAATTTGCTGGGATTTCTCTTTTGATTTCAAGTTGCCATTACAGCTTCTGCCACAGTAAGACCTGCCTATCTCTAAAACACTTCCTAAAAAAAACAATTAACCTTTGCTAACACTTGTCCAGCACTACTGGAATCATGACTATAAAAATGTCATTGGTTACCACAAGCATACTGCTCTTAATGAGTTTAATTGACAGAGGTTAGATGTTTTAAAGGTTACAACTGGATTTAGAAAAAACAGCCATGCAATAAACATTTTTCTCTGCAGTGTCATAAAAGTCATAGTTACAAAGTTTAAAGAACAGACTCCCTGTGCCCCTCACTACAAGATGGACACCAAGGTTTCAAACTGAAAGACGGTAGACTTAGATTAGACATTAGGAAGATGTTTTTCACTTTAAGTAGGCTTAATTTGGAAAAGAAAAAAAAAAGTAAATACAGAAATAATGTATTATTTAATGGAATTTTTCCTGCAATGCAGGAATCTCTCCAGATTAATTGAAAAAAGCTTCAAGACAGCTTTCCTGTAAGGCAGTTATGCTGTTAGCAATTCAGCCATTAATAACTACATTTTTTATATTAAATTGGATCAGAGTAAGTTACTTTCTCACTGGATCCTGGCCTACTTCAAGTTTGGTCTATTCTGTATGTTACTGAAGTAAGTCTTCTGTGGAAGTGATAGACCTAATTTATGTGCTTTTTAAAAATATCTGTTTGAAACTCATTTTTCATTGTAGGCAAACTGAGCTAGCTAGCCAAAAGTAATGGGAGCTCCTCAGCTAGCAAATTGGTTTCATTTATTTCTGTGCATAAATTATTTTTAGAACAGCAATAATGTTGATTGAATCATATGTAAGATGGATAATGGGCTAGTACTTTGAAAATAAATGTCTTGGTCTTGCTCTACTATTCATTAACATTAATTGCTTCACATTTACCTCTCAGCATCTGGCCAGTTGCATGTTTAACCCCAGTGAACTGAAGCATGAAAAAGGGCTTTTGCTGGTGCATACCTGCATATCCAGAAGACAAACCCCACCCTGAAACCAGTGCAGTAACTGCTCATACCTCTGGCAATGCATATGGTGTGATTAGAAGAACTCCTGGCTTGCAAAGGAAAAAGCATGGTGTAATGGTGTTACCATCTGTCAAGAAGCTATTAATTTACAGAACTGTACTCATCTGCTCTTTTTCACTGTTTGCTTTTAATTCTTACAGACTGTAAAGAGCAGATTGAAGATGAGTGAGTTGGTAACAACTCAATCCACTCCTAGGGATGACTCCTAGGAACAGGTAAACAGTAATGTCAAGGCTAATTGAATTTGAATTTCAGCTGTTATTTCAAAAATCACTGTGGCCACCCAAGAAGTTCCAAATTATAATTATGACCCTGTGCTGTCACCAGACACATCTCAGCAACGAGTAATGCTATAGTGAGATAGACAAGTCGGACAAGACCTCAAATGATTCAGGAATGCACACTTCTCTGTTAATTACAAATGTCTGAACCTTTAAAGAAACTGTTCAGCCACTTCCACTTCACAAGAGATTGGAGACCGTGTCAGTGCAATAAAATCCATCTTTAACATACTCCTAACTGGTTCACTTCCATCCGTATTTCTGTCGACACTATACTCTGCCTTAGTGATTCCTCTCCCGCTATTATCTACTTCAGATTCCCTCTCTGGTTTTGCTTCACCAGATAAATATGCTAAGATTTTATTTAGTCTCTTGTATTCAAGCTTGCATTTTCTTATATTCTTTTTTAAACCTATGCAGGTTTGCAATGTAACATCTTTGAAAAGGGGTGATCAAATTCATATATCCCTCTACTACAGATAAGGTATCACCCCACCTTACATAACAGAAATAGTATTTCTCTGCTATCCCTCACACAACATATTCCAGCAATGCACTTGTCTTCTCATAGCCACATCACAACTCACCAATTGACACACTCATGTTTCTCCCTGTCATTTCGAACCGTAAGCCCTCACCTTATCAAAGATTGCTTTAATGCTCCAAAATGCAGTTTTCCTCACCATCATTTTCTCCCAAGCTGTACTAATACCTTTTCTGGCTTATCTAATAATTTCTTAAAGGCATTATAGCAATAGCTTTACAGAATTTCAGCTAGATTACCTTTTCAATACTTCTGTTGTTAAGGGAAACCACAATTTTTCTCTTATCAAAGAAAGAGATGAGTTTATTTGCAAACAGCCCACCTTTGGTAAGCACACACTAATTTATTTCCTGTAGTATTTACTTCCAGATCTCTATTCTTTTCCTACATATTAATTCTATTGCCTCATTAAAGGTCAGACTAATGGAATGATTTTTAACCCTTTTACATATCATATATCCTTGTTATATTTCTATTACACAGCTCCACCTCTCTTTAGATAGTTTCTTTAAAAATCCTTACTATCAGACGTGTGATTTCATGAGTGGAGCTGCCCTGAATCAACTTCCTTGCATTAAGTTTTTTGTGTTTTGCTTCTAATTCACATACTGTAATTTCTACTCTCATGCATCAACATGAGCAAGGTTACACTGGAGTACTTCTGGGCCAGGATCATCTCTGTATTCAGAGCCATAACCAGATGGCTCAAGAACAGTAAGAACGGGACAAGCAGATACTTCTGCCTAGATTTCTCCGCTTCTGATTATTTTCAGAAAATTTCATATCTTTCCTCTTTGGTATTCTGTTCTCCACATTCTGTTTATTGGCTTCATTGAAAACTGAGGAAGATCTTCTAAATGTTGTATAACTGCTCTTGAATGCAGCACATTCTCTAGATCCATTTGAACGATAAACACATTGACAATTTCCAAAAGTCACTCATCACAGTCTCCAGTCAAATACTTTCTGTCTTTCTGACTTTCATTCATTCATTCATTCATTCATATTCTTCTTTATATCATTCTCATCCTTCCTTTTGCTGGAATCCCTGGTTCTCTACATTCTCTTTTTGGCTTTACTAAATTTCTTCCTTGCTTTTTCTCCTCATTATACAGTGCAGTGCATGGCTTCATTCTACTTCTTTTCCTTGAGTGAGGAGCTTCTACTCCATCATCAAGGCTCCCTTCCCTTCCCTTCCCTTCCCTTCCCTTCCCTTCCCTTCCCTTCCCTTCCCTTCCCTT
>NW_008631206.1:373-25449 GCF_000691845.1 Merops nubicus | reverse complement strand
CCCTTCCCTTCCCTTCCCTTCCCTTCCCTTCCCTTCCCCTGCCCAACATTCTTCTATAGATCATAGTCTTCCTCTCCCAGTCATCTGTTCTCTTGATCTTTTATTCAATACCAGTACCGTTTTCTCTTCTTCTTCATTCATTATGTTTTCAAATCCTCATCTGACCCCTACCTTCAACTCCAGCTGTGGCTCTAGTTCTTGCATCGTCTCTTTCATGGCATCCTACAGTAGCAACAGCTTCCATCACAGATCCACCTCTGATAATATTGACTTATTTTCCCCTCTTCTTCCCTTTGAGTTGAATCCAGTGCTATCTCAGTATCTACCAGTCTTTTTCTTCCTAATATGTACCCTGATGGAAACAATGGTGGAAAACAATTGCTGCTTCTAGCCATTGCATCCTTGATCCGGGTCAGCCACATCTGCTTATGTTCCACAATTCCTCTTCAACAAGGATCAAAAGCAGTATGCCCTCAAAAAGTGTTTAGCTGAAAAAGCTCTGTTTCAATTACCATAGGTGGTCCAAAGTATATAACCTGTGAGCTGGAAACTCCACAAAACCCTCCTCTCCATTCTTTGACTGGAGACCAGAAATACAGATTCTGATGCCATCAACCTTTAATTTCCATAGACCTACACATGACCAGATGTAATGCCTGTTTTAAGTCTATTTTTAGCCTTAGATTACTTCAGGATGCACTTTTCCAGTTAATGACTGGAAGACTCTGCAGCTATTCATACACTTCAGGCTGGTCCACCAGCCTCACCAAAGGCCTCAACCTGGGCCACTGGCTCTGCATAAAGAAACTTTCCCCTTGACTTGACTTTCTGGCTTCCCTGAAAGCCCTCTGGAAAGTGCTAAGAGTGAAAAGCAAAGCAGCAAAGGAAGAGATCATGGGTGCCTGGATTTCAACTTCCCACTGCTGTGAGTAGAGCATACAGCAGGATTTTTACAATATGGTTTCACTGGTGTTATTTTTATTTAATTATCAGCTTTTAGCTTCCATTGACTTCCATGTTTCCATATTATAGTTCTCACTGAATTTTGCTTTAGACATTATAGAAATTATTTCAGTTTATCTTCTAAATGGTTTAACTTAGACTGTGGGGAAAAGAATCACCCACAATTCTGTATAGATAAAACTCCATTAAAATCAAATGGAAACATCCTGAACTTCTTGAAAACATTCTGGAACATGAACAAAAGCTTTCAGGGTTGCTGTATTGTACTCTTAGTGCTTGAAGTGGGATCACAGTTTTAAGATGGGGATATTGTCACTTTAGGGAAATGGACTGTGGCATCCCCACAAGGCAATCCTAGGCTACTGCTGACAGAGCAGCCTGGATAAGGAGTCAGCATCACCCTCACAGACAGATCACACCACCAGCTCAGAACCTGGAAGAAATTATGATACCTGCTACTCTGAGAAGCCAGACTAAAGGAGGCTACTGCAGTTCAGCAGCCTTTGCTATTTTTTCACTCTGCTACTCCACAGGACTCAGAGTGGCTGACCTCCTCTTGGGATGATCACATCACCATGACTGAGGTACCACTATGCTGTGTAATCACTGACCGTGGCACATAACTTCAAACACTAGAGAAAGACACTTGTGTCATTGTCTAACTAAATGAACAATGATGCATCAAAGAACCCCCTGAAAATTAGGTCAAACCTCTCAGAATCATTATTCAATTTTAAGTATGCAGGCTTCAATTTCAATGAACTATTATTAAGTATTTTATATACCCTAGATAATTTACATGCATTTAACTAGAAAATATATAAACTATAATTCTATAAACCAACATTAAAATAATTTTTAAAACTTGAAATGTGTTTCACTACAATGCTTTAGTAATGTTTTGAAAGAATCCTAAATGTCTTCACTTTTCAGACTGGAAGACTGTACCTAAAACCTCTGCATCACTTTGAATTCTTTGAAAAGTCATACAGTGTTTCTACTTATTTCATTCTTTTATGTCTTGCAAGCTTATAAAAAATAAGACACAAACAGGATAATGAAAAAAAAACCAAAAACAAACAACCCCACAACATAAATCTCACTTGGAAATCAGATTTAAAGACAGGATTATGGCTTCACACTGTTTTGTATTCCCATACATTCCATACAGCAAAACAGAAATCTTGTTTTGGAAATACAGTTCCTAGCAAAAAAACCCCAATTTTTGCATTTCTTAGGGTTGTTACTTGCCAATTGAGATGACTAGCTACATAGCCAGCACAACTTGCTGAGTGTCACCTGACTTGCATTACAGATGCATCTGCCACCACCTTGAGCAGGCTTCTTCCAGCATTATGATATGTACCTGTGACTCCAGAGAGGTAAATTTTCTTCCTTTCCTCTTCTCCTCTTCTTTCTTTGCTACCTGAGCTTTTGGTTTTTCCTTCTCTTTTGACTTTTCCATTTTTCGAAGCTCTTCCATATAGGCATCATATATGTCCCACTGAGAGACAGAGAGAGGCAGTATTTATCAGGATCTGGTTATCCTCCAGAAAACAGCCATCTACACCATCCCAAAAATATGATAGTCCCTTCAACAGTAACACTGCCACTGGAATCAGCTGGCTTGTTGCACAAAAATTTGAAGCCCGGGATTTTTAAAGCTTGATGGAGCCTATCTTACTTTCTAAGAACACATTTCTTTCTTAAAAATTTTCTTCCCCCAACACACTTTTTGGTGCTTTGACAGCCTCTTTGTTGTAGGATTTCCTGCTTGGCTAATTTACTAGTGTTTAAGAGGAAAAATGCATTAAATATCTGCTTTATGACATTTCGCACGTGCTATAAGAAAATTAAATTGTATCTTCTTAATACAGTTTAAATCTTGGACTCTCAACTCTGCAGCTTATGATTAAATGGAAACTGAGAGCTTTGCCACATGCCACAAACGTCTTACTTGAGTAGATCCAAAAGTAATTTCTCTACTTAAGAATTATTCATTAGTATTGCTAGTACAATTAGTATTAGAGTGCCAGTACTGTATCTGAAACACGTACATTACTTTCAGGACAAAACAAATGGCAATCTAATTCTGACACATCTTAGAAGAGGGAGTATGATTCAAACACAAAATAAAGACTAGAACATTGGAATAAAGAAAGGGCAGAAATCTTTAAAAAAAAAAAAAAAAACAACCTAGATTGTGTTGTGAATTTGCAGGTGGAAAAGAGTTGGAAAGGTCTTGTGAACATCAGGGCAAGGACAAAGAAGATATGTTGAAAGGAGTAGGGGAAGAAGCAGAACAGAAAGCTTCAGAATAGGAAATCATGAGTATAAGAAAAAAGAAAAAGGAAAAAGAGGTAAGAAAAAAAGAGCTTTATTAAATTATTGTCTTACATCCACTCAAATTTTCAACAGAATAAAAAGAAAAAAAAAGGAAAACTTTTCATCTTAGTTTTCAAACATTTAATGCAAAATTTTAGCAACAGCCCGATTCTCTTAAACAGCTCTGTCCTCTGTACCTCTCAGGTCACCTTACTATCAGGAAAAATGAAACGAAACTCAGGCTGGATGGAGGGAAGATCTCAGGACACTTACTCCGTGACTTTGAGTTCAGGAATAGACTGGGTTACTGCTTTCAGCTTGACAGAGACATCTTCACTCCCCTTCCTATCACTTCCCTATAACAGCATTTTTTAAGTTGCTGCCACTACCTTACACTTTCTTGTGGGCATTCCCTTGGGCACAATGGTAATGAAACAATAATTTCAATACCAGATTGGTATGCTGGTTTGACATGTATTTGCATCAGTGACAAACACAAAAACATTTTTAAATATCTCTGAGAATTAATCAGCAGAGTTGGTTGGGTTCCATTTCCAATGAAAGCTACAGCATATTTCATGTGTAAAATGTCATGCAAAGTATTTTTTTTGCACTATTTTAAGAGATCAAGAAAATAATATATAGTTCTTGATCACAAATAAATAGGCACATTCAACTACATAAAACTAAGTAAGTCTGTCCTAAGTAGTCTATTGCAATAGGCTTAGAGTGGGCCTCCCACGTTCCTCATGCTGTACTTCTCATGGGGTTCAGGTTTAGGCTTTAGAAACCTGCTTTCGTATACAGCTAAACAGACAAAGTAAAAAACACAGAGCTGCATATATCAGATTGAACACTTGTAAATTCTGAGCTGTGTGAAATCTTCAGAGGTCTCCACTCTCTAAACACAGTTCTCAAAGCAGAGCTAGCAAGCAGACATGTCCTAAGTGCTTTTTCATTACTTTGTTCCTGCATTTTGAGACCCCGTTGAACCTGCCTCTGATGAGATCAGCTGATGGAGACATCCTGCAGCTGACCGGGTACTGAGTTCTGGATCACAGCCCTTCTAAATAATGAGCTCAGCCACCATACAGTAATGGAAGATCTTCAGCAACAGGACAGTCCCCACCCCAAAGAGAGCCGTGTTGCCAGAGAGGTCAGTGCCTGTAAGCTGCAGCCCACCTCTTGCTAAGCCCAGGACCATTCTCACACTATGGCTTCTCCATTTCCACTCATTTAAGATTCTCTGAAGCAGACTGGACAGGGTGGCTGGTAAAAGACAGATCAATTAAAAGTAGCTAAACTGAGACATTTGGCCTTAGAAATATAACCCACTAGCAAGCTCACCTAATAAGGCAGAAAAGAGGGCCACACTAGCTTGCTTTTGGATTTAAACCAGAGATCAAAGCCACAGTATGTGCATTCACTCCACTGCAAGGAATGCAAACATAGCATTTTGGGTTTTCCTTTCTCATAGCTCAGGTTCCTAAATATACTCTAAAAAAACTTTAAAAGTAAAAAGGATATACCTGGTTAGCATTTTCTGAGAAAGTTTCACAAGGTGTAGGCTCCGACTGACATGCTCTTTCCTGAATAAAGAAAAAGCATAAAGTGTTTTGCTATGCAGTGACATAGTCCAGCTGTGGAAACAGCCTTCTAATAGCAGATAGTTTGAATAATATTGACCTAAGATTAATTCTATATCCAAAAGTCTCCTACAGCACTACACAAACTTGTTTGGTAATCATGAAACTACAAACAGATTTTCTTGTGGAACAAAAGAAGTTTCACAGGCCCTTCTGCTTCTTTTCCAACATACTAAAAATATTTTATTTCAATACTGCATTTTGAAGGAGTTGAGATAGTTTGTTTCCTCTCTACCATTTAAAAAATTCTGCTACTGATTATTGTATCAGTTATAATACCCTGACAAATTTGAAAAGTTTTGACCTATACATTAAAAACTTACCTGGATACAGCAGTTAAAACAAAAGAATTGAACTGAGTGATAACCTTCAAACTATTTAATGTTACTGAAATAATATTTTTATGACCCTTATATGGACATTCTGAAATAAATTAATATATTTCTGTGAAACCTGCATTTCATATAACAGCATCTTATTTTTAAAAAAATGTGTCAGGACATTTTTAAGAAGCTGCCTGTAGCACTTCACTGCTCTCTGAAATGAAACAGTCTGAGCTGGAAACTGCATACCCTGTACAACATACAATGGTACTTCACAGCTATTTAAGATCTACATTCTGCTTGCAAAGTCTGAATTGTACAGAGGCACACAAGCCTGTTCCAACAAAATCAAGGGGAAGAATATATGCAGATCTGGGGACAAAGAAATAAATTCCATGGCCTCCACAGGGATTTTTGAAAGATGCAAAATCTTAGTTCATATTCTGTAGCAAGCACCCCTCTGTTGGATAAACTCTCCTGAGATCTGCCTTCTCTACTAGTAGACAGAGATAGTATTCCTTCTAGGAGACAGTAGCTCCAGCAACACAGTACCTCGTAGATCTCTCCCAACCTTTCAGATGTAAAGACATCTTACTTTAGGTGTAATGTCTGCAGGAAGACAGGCAGGCACTCTGGGGAAGCTATATATGCTCTGATTCCAGGGCAGCAAGGAAAACAAGAGAATTTTCTCTCTGAAACGTCTATCTCTGATTCAGAAATCTCCTTTCTGAGCACTTAGCTGGGGACCAACATCACCAGTATTTCTTGATCAGAAGGCACAGTGAAGACACACTCACTGTGAATGGCTGCAGGCTCAGCAAAAAGCTTAGGGAAGGAACATAAGCTCCTGGGTTTGTACTGATTGAAAAGTGTATGCACAGAACGGGAGGGACACATACCATGTACCAGCAGTGAAGACTTGCCATATTTACATGGGTCTGTAGTACCTGTGCTTAATGCAATCACAAATACCTTCATCCTTTTAATATAGGGATGCTTATATCCCTGGTCCAAGGGTAAGAATTGAACTACAAGGCCACAAAAGGACTCCGTGGCCAAAGGAAATTGAATCCATGGACTCCAAGCCCTCAGCTACTAACCTAACAATTGCTTTATACTTTTTCAGATGCTAAATAGACATGAAAAATGTTATATCCAAGTAGAGGTTTAAGGATTTGTAGTAGCAGTGAAACTTCTTGTAGAGTCCATGGAGGCAAGAACTTTCCTGTCACTCTTCTCATCACCCCAAACATCTTCTCATAATAAACCATTGGGTCTTTTTCTCCTAATAGGAACTACAGAGATCACAGGGTATGACAAAAACAGAGATGATCCACATGCCCTCCCAAAGGAAAGGTCTTCCAATTCACTGAAGAAAATGCCATCATACCCGCATAGGGTTGTTGAGTGTCCTTGTAGCTCTCTCAGTGAAGTTGAACTGGTTTGCAAGTTTCTGCTCCTTCACTCTTGGGGGACGAGTCTCTTCTTCTGCCTCTGCTGCCTCAGCTGCTTCTGCTGTTCCTGATCCTTCTGCCTCTTCCTCTCCTTCAACCTGCAAGACAATAAGAGTCATGACTCTATCCTCGGAGAAACATAAATCATAGATGTCCCATCCATGGAAACATTCCAGGTCAGGTTGGGCAGGGCTCTGAGCAACCTGATCTAGTTGAAGATGCCCCTGCCCACTGCAGAGCAGGTGGACTACGTGACCTTTAAAGGTCTCTTCCAACCCCAAATATTCTATGATCTCTTTCCTTCTTCAGAAGCACTTCTTAGACTGCTAGATTTCTGCTGCCTAGTGAAGAAGACTGTAACTGAAGATTCATTATTTAAGATGGAAATTAGGAGATTTCCAGCAATCAATGCAAGGGGATTCTGGCACAGTATCTAAACAGGAATATGTAAACACAGGAAATTAAATCACTTTCATAGAATCATAGAATGTCTGGGCTGGAAGGGACCTCCAAAGGTCATCTAGTCCACCCTCCAACTTTAAAACAAAGCCTGACATAACTAAGATAATATAGCATGACTGCCTTTGATAAAATGGACTAAAGACCCAGAAGATTGTCCTAGAGTCTCACTATCCAGTTTTCATTTCCTTGCTAGACAATAAGCTTTATCTGAAAGTAGTCTGAACTTGATTCCAGAGCCTGGCATTATCTGGATAAGAACTAGCTTCTTACAGCATACTCAGTTCCTGATCAGCCAACTGTCTTTAAAACAGGCCAGTGCTTGTTTCACATAGTTATGCCTGCTGTCTTTCACCAATTTCTCTTTCAGGAATGGACCTGCTGTCCAGGAATATTCCAGATCCCAGCAAATTATACTGTATCTTGATAAAATATCTGGATAAAGACAGATCTGGTGTGAGGGATTTCATCCCCCTACACAGCTTCTCCAAAACGAAAAACAGCAGGAGGATCCCAGCTGTTCAGCAAAATCTGCAGGATCTTGCCTACAGCAGACACATCTCAGGCATAAAAGAATCAATCACAGAAGATTCTTAGCAAGCCCTTTTTATTATAAATGAATTTAAAGTACAATATTAAAAATAAAGAGGACCACTCTCAATTGACTAGAGAGAATTACCTGAGTATCTCCTGTGCTTTCTTCACCTTTAATCTCTGCTTCTTCAGATGTTACTGCAGAAGTCTCAACAGGGTCCTTTTCTGATGAAAGGGAGGACAAATAATTAAGTCCAGGATAATAGGACATACTATCCCATATTCTACGGATCTGTCTTCTGAAGCATGAATATACAGATGCATCCTTTTCTAATGCTGTCTCATCAGACAACACAGTAACCCGTTCCCACTTTGAAGGATGACTGTTTGCTCAAAGCCATAAAAGCAGACAATATTACTACTAGAATGAAATTGAAGTAATTCTGGTTGGACTGAAACAAAAAAAAAATCCATTCAGATCAAACTTCTGAAATCCCATTTTGATCAGACTAGTTTTGTTTCTGAATATCTCTTCTCTGAATCTTTCTGCTCCCAAAAATGGCTGCAATTATGTACAATTGTGAAGAATGTTTTCATGGCACAAAGGAGCTATAATGGTTTTTTTCTTTTTTATGCAGATAAAAATGAATATACTGGTCTTGTTAATGAATGATAGATGTCTACATTCCAATTCACAGGCTTGAATGTGTAGTCATGCTAGCATCAAGCTGCTTAAAACTAGCTGGTTTGGAATCTGTGAAAAGCATTGCCAACAATCTCTGCTTTCATGGCAATGAAGATCCTGTCCTTCAAATCATCATGCACATTTTGTTAAGTATAAAATAAAAGAGGCACTGGCCCTCAGAGGCTGCAGTAACAATTATTCTCAGGAGCTTATCCAGTGTTATTGCACCTGACAGCACCTTGAAAGGACACTTTGTGACACAACTTCTTCCACAAAGAGCATAAACAGGAGAAAGTCACTAAGCAGTACATCATTGCCTGCTGAAAACCGAAACCTAGAACTTTCAACTAACAACAGAGCTTTCTAGCCTCTGATTAAGGTATCTTTTTAAATGAAAATCCAAGAATGACAACAGTAGCTCAGATCAAATGTCCAACTAGCTCAATATCTTTGAGATATTCCATATCTCAAATTGTCCAGAAGTAGATGTCCTGGTAAGAGTGTAAGAGTTGGTCAGGTGTATGATTCCCGAATGATTACCCAGCCTCCAAACATTTCTGCTTTAATACTTCCAAATCATGGCTGAAACTTTCAAGGCACACTGAGGAGTTTGGACTTGTGTTGAATAAGTGGTAGCTGTGCCTAGCTGCAAATGATTGTGGTTTCAGACAGTAACCTACCTGCTGCAGTGATTAATCTGATACTCTGGCGTCTGCCTTCATCTGAATCTTTGGGTATCATGTTTCCATTCAAAGAGAGGTGAATTGCCATTTGATCCACGTGGCTTATTGGCTTGTATGCTTGTTCCTAAAAAGATGGGAAAAAAAACCCAAACAAAATCAGTGTGGAAAAAAAGTATTTTAAACTGAAATACTGTGCAGCTTAGATTGCTAAAGTTAAGCTCCAAACTGATAAACATATGTTTGTTATTGACATATTTACACTGAATTTCTTACAGCAAGTATTTATGTTTCAGGACACTGCAAGCCATGTATTAAAAACAAAACTAAAAGCAGGAACGTGAAACCTCCAGTCATCCATCACTACCACAGCAAGTGAGTTTAAATAGAGTTCTAGTGGACCTCTACCACACAGGACTCCCTGAGAGACTCTCATGCCTTGTGTGCTGAAATCCCTAAAGGAGGCGAGGTACCCACACAAGAGCAGTACCCCATGTAGAGAGCAGCTCTGTTCTGGAGACAGTGCAGGCTCTTAGCACCATGCCCAGGTTATAATCACTGTACTAATTCAGCTACTTGATGCTATCTTCATTACAGCTTGCTTGTGGACCACTGCAGGCATGCACCTAGGCTCAAACTGTGTATTAAGATTTTAAGCTGCAGCTAGAAATCAATCAGAAGCCACTGCAGACCAAAGATGCTTCATATTTTTAAAAGACGCCTTTTAAAACTATGCCTGCTTTCTGTGTCCATCACAGCATAGCATCAAACCCACTTCAATCACTGTGGAGGATTTGTAGATACGGATAATTCACAACGTATTTCTATCCCATAAGTATTGAAAACATCAATGCCAAATAGCAGAGAAAGTAACCTTACTTGCTTCGATAGGACTGATTTCCTTTCCCTGGTGATCTCGTGTAATGGTTGGTTAAACTCGTTACAGCAGCACAGAGATGAGACATGCTCAGGAATATTCCATCTGTTTGTCTGTTCCCTGCCTAAGGTTAGGGATAATCCCATGCCAGAGCTGTCCCTGTGTCCCTTCTTTCAGGGGGTGTAGCCCTTCCAAGGGAGGAGTGGGAGGCAAAGCCATGGTTCCACTCTGCCCCTGGGGCAGCCTGTGTTCTATCTGTGCAAGTGAGCAGGAGGAGGCTCCAGGGCAATGCAGCATATTCTTTGCACATGCAAATGTGAAGGTGTGATTCCTGGATGTTTCCTGGCAGTGTTTGATGCATCCTCCCTTCTTCACTCCTACTCATCAGGAATAGAGCTCTTGACAGTGATTTCACAAAGCACATTTCTGAGCTCTCCTATAAGTCAAACAACCGAATCTTGATGTGAGGATACTGAGGCATAGCTGCCTCAGTATCCTCACAGACTGAGTACAGCATTGCCTTTTGTCCTCTAACCACCACAGAATGGGAAAAGTTATCACCTGAGATTAGCTGCACTAATTATATTCACCGACAGATCTTGCTGAGTGATTTTTATCCTCTACTTCTGAATAAATACATCAATGTTTTTAGACTTTTACTTTAAAAAAAAAAAAAAAAAAAACAAAAACATTAAGAACCATTTACAGTACATATGTACTAAGATGGAGCCACATTAAAAGGAAATTTACCTGGTCATAAATCAAAGGAAAACACAAAACCAATTAATTGGAAAAAAATATCATCCTGGTTTTACAGGTCATGCCACACTTACTTTAAAGCTGTATCTGATGATATTCTGGGGAGCATGGGGATTATTAGCTGTCAGGATGCGTGTAAATTCCTCTTTTAATTCCTTTGGAATGGAAAAAAAAATATAGTTAATAAAATTCCACTATTAATACAACGTACAGCATAGAAAAATCAGCAGGTGTATGCTCAGTTCTTTCATATTCAGCTCATTGCAGCTACTTCATGTGCAGCTGATGCCGCAACAAGAACAATGCTTGGAGCCAAGCTGGCTCAAGAGTGGAATCCAGAACCATCTTCCTGCTTCCTACCATAGTATTTTAATGGGCTTTCTGGAATTCTTTAGCGGTCATGTTAATTCTTATCCAAGCTTTGGTAGCACTTGAAAAATTCTAGCTGCATTCTATAGGGTGAGAAAGACAACCTGTGTCTTGAAGCATATGCTGTCCAAAAACAGAATAAACAATAAGCTCAGTAGCAATGTTTGTAGGATAAGCCACTGTGAACAAAAAAGAAAGTACTACTGTTATCTGGTTTTGCTGCCTGAGTGGGGGGAAGTACATAGAGCTTCCCTTTGAGAGCTGTTTGGAGGACAGGGAGCAATGCTAGAGTTTCACAAAGCAGGGGAAGAGAGAGATCACTGCAGTTGGAAGGGTGGCTGGCTGCAATTCTGGTGAGCCAAACTGAGAAGAAATGGCCACAGAACTGTAGGACCCTTCCTTGTCTTGTGTATCATGCACAGGCACCTGAAAATCTCAGGGTTGGCTCTGGGGTCCTCCTTATTTGAGTGAAGCCCTGACCCCACTCCTGTCTTGGATCAGCTCCATGCAGTTACACTGTCTTAAGCCCAGATCTGTGTTTCAAAGCACATTCTCCTTGGCTTCCTTCTGAAAGCCATCTCAGTTTATGCTGCAGATAATGTACATTATTCACAGAATTTCCTAAAAAGAACTAACAGGTAAGAGGTAGGCTTCGGCTTATGGACTTGTGGGCACATCTCATGACAGCTACAGGCACTGTTTTACTCACAGCTTCAGTCAGCTCCAGTTGATCTGGGGGTTTGACTACACCCTTTGCTGCTGCCCATTCATCTCCCCCCTCTCCTGCTTCAGTGGAGACATCTTCATCCTAGCAGAGGAACAACAAACCCATTAATACACCAAGAGGGTGACTGCTTTGCTCCATCCTAAAGCAGCACTTCTCCAGGCATGGAGCAAGGAAGCAAAAACACATTACCCCACCCGTCTGTGCTTTCAGCAGAGCAGATAAACCCAAATGGCAGCCCCAAATCTGAAGATTGTTGAATGGTTGCACTTGCGAACAAGAGTTCAGTGGGCTGGGGGAGCTGCTGTGTGAAGATAATTCCTGGTGTGTTACAAAATTGGAGTAACTCCAATAACAGAAGTAACTCCGTTTGTATTTCAGTTTAAAAGTTCTGTTTCTCTTGACCATATAACACACAAATGAGCCCTGCAATTACTTCTGAAGTGCTATAGTGTAACCTACACTTAGGAATTAGTCCAAGATAAGAAGATGCAGGGATGTGGCTCCTAGAGGAACCTTAACCGTTTTCTGTTAAAGGCAGAAGGTCTGCATTCTCTCAACACGGAGAGCTGATCTCCTTGGGCTAGGCTTGAGCTGATTTCATGATGTGGTATCATTAACAGAAAAATTAATCACTGCAAGGATGAATTTCAATAAATTATCATAACAGATAAACCGCCAGGACACAAAGCTGCTGATTAGTGTTTAACTGCTACGAGCAAATTTTCTCCCTCAGTTTGAAATGTGTAATGGGTTGATTTAAAATAAATCAATCAGTCTTTTAAATACACTTCTCTCAGGTCTACTAAACTTTGTAGCCATACAGATCTGCTAGCAAAGGCTGGTTGCAGGTACAAAGACAGGACCAAATAAAGCTTTGCTATCTGCAGAGCACCACAAAGGTAAGAAGCACAATGCTGTGTAAAAATGTGCAGTGGCTGAAAGTAACAGAATTCTGTGTATGTCAGACAGCCAGGGAAAGTCACAGGCCTATTTTTTTCCCCTAGAGAGCTGAAATGAGGCAAGCTGTAAGGAAGGTCAGGCAGAGTGATACATAGGAGACTGTGATAGCAGAGCTGTTGTTGGTGATTTAACGCTCCCCATGTGAACACCTGCTAGTAGGACATTTATCATACACAATTCAATGCCAGCTACTTCAGTGGCTGTTTTCCCTAGTGAATCAGATAAAAAACTGTTGTGGGTTTAAGATTTTTATTTATGCTTTTAAAGTAAATAACTTCTAATTTTTAAAGGGTCAAAAGAGAAACATCTAACAAGACTGATTTGTAATAAGAAAGCAAAAAGCTTTTTATCACTGTGCCTGTTTAAAGGCATAAAAACTGTCCTTCTCCCATCCATGGTAATGGAGGTAAGTAAGAGGAATGTACATTAAATATGGGTTTTCTAGTCACTGATTTGCCTAACAGTAAAAACATTATCATGAAGCTTACAGTCAAAAACTTAACACTGTTTTCTCTAATTATTGCATTTCTATGTTAATTAAATGAATAATGGCTATGTTCTGAATATTCTAAACAGAACAGGCAATTTTCTTGCAGTCTATGCCAGCTTATATTTTGAAATTTATATCGCATACATTTTATTTGAAACTTTTCATACTGCCTTTTACCCAAATTGTGCCTTTGGTTTTTTAGTCGCTATTTTTATTCTAACTTGCTAGTGTCGCTAGCGGAAATCTAGAGCAACCCCTTACTGTTAAATCAACTGGAATGTTACCAGTTCCATAACACAAGCCCTTACTCAGACTGAATCTATTTTGCATCTCATAGGAAGGAAAAAACCACTTTTTAAGAATCATGGATTTGTGGATCTTACTCGTTTTTTAGATACAGCTTTAGCCGGCCTTGGTAGTGCTGCCTTTCTTCCTGAAGGTCCACTCTGGCCCTGAAACAAGAACATACCCAATGTAAACCTTCGAAGCACCTTGTTTCCTAATTTAACCAAAGCAGAATAAAAGACTAATGCGTTTATTAATGTTTGCTCTGATGGTTATGTTTCAAAAACTAAACATACCAGAGTTATGACTATAAATCATTTGAATGAAAGGCAGCGACTTTTGTAATACAAGACAGCAGTTTGTTGGTGCTAGGCTCTATCCTTGTCACTGCCTACTTGTGATACGCCCAAATGTCACCCACATAGGGTTCTAGTGCCTTACTCAAACAGACAGAAAGACTGCTCTTGCCCCAAATGTCTGCATGCCATGGCAAGGCTGAAGGCACCAGATCCACACCTACGAAGCCATGAGTGCTGAAAAAACATGGAAAACACTGATGAGTAGCTGCAAAATTAACCACTGCCAACCTCCCTGAGCACATCACAGCACAGAAAAATTTTTATGACAGGCTTTAAGGAAAACAACAAAATTGTTGTTCACAGGGAGCTTTACAGAATATTTCTAAGGGAGATTACCCAGAGGTTAAGGAATAGCAGAAGGGCTCTAGTGACAAAGTTTTATGAAAACCTTACAGAAAGTGGGAGAGGAGATGAAGAGGATCTTTCTGAGACGATATTGAGGGACAGAGAGGACCAAGAATCCAGAAAACACAGAGAGATATGACCTATCAAGCAAAGGAGACAACATTAGAAACCTTGGCAACAAGAGTTGCAGGATGGATACCAGATAACTTGGGAGTGGATGGACGGGAAAAGCAGAGGAGTTACTTGGGAAAAGTGTTTGACGTTGTGACAGGAAAAAATGGGATACTAGAGAAGAGGGAAGGAAAATGAAGAGATAGAGGAGCAAATTCCCATGGGCTTGCTGATTTTCTTTAAAAGAACATTAAAGTGTGCCTTTCAGCTCAGATCAAAGGTCTTCTCAGCCAAGTATCTCTCTCCAGCATTATTCAAAAACAGGTATCAATGGGGCCCTCTAAAATTGCCACAGGGACTTGAATCAGAAATGCTATTCTTTTTATTTCATATCAGTGAACCTTTTTCTCCACAGATTTATTCCATTATTTTGGAATCTTTGTGCATTTTTAGTATGCACAACATCCACAGCAAGGACTCCCACGGTACAACTGCATGCTAATACAAAGAACCACTGCTTGCTTTTTAAGTCTGCCACTTGCTGCTTTCTATGTGGTTTGCCTGGTTCTTCTACTGGGGAGTCCAGGTTTATCATTTTATCTGTTGTCCATTCCCTTTTCCATACCTCTTAAGAACACCTTAAGGAGCACGAGTCTCTACAGAGATTCCTAGAATCCCCTCATAATTCTCCTTCATTATGAAAATTAAGTATTTACTTCTACCATTTGCTTCCTAAGTATTAAATGATTAAGCAGCAAGTGTTAAGCAATAAATAATTACTTCGACTCAGTACCCCCAAGCCTAGTTTCTGAAACACAGAATGGTTTGGGTTGGAAGAGACCTGCAAAGATCACCTGGTTTCCACCACCCTGCCATTGACAGGAACACCTTCCACTAGACCAGTCAGCCCAACTCAAAGCCCCATCCAGCCTGGCCTTGAACATTTCCCAGGAGCTTCTCTGGGCAACCTGTTCCAGTGTCTCACCACCCTCACAGTGAAGAACTTCCTCCCTATATCCAATCTAAATCTACCTTCTTTCAGCACACCTCATCCTATCACTAATACCCCATTTCTTGTTAAGACTTCACAATAAGAGTTCAGAAAAATATTTTCAGAGAACAAAATGTAGCAGAGATGTGAGGCTGTGAATTCCAGTGCTGTTTCTCTTTGTACGAGCTAAGCCATGTAAAACTACTGTTACTTACAAGGCAGCAGGGATTGTTTTTATTACAGAAGATACATATTAAAAGTGATGAAAAATGAGAAGACTGATATATTTCTGTGCTTAGAAAATGTGCCTCACTTTGAAATACAAATTGTTGTGACTCAAGTGGAGAAAATAGTTATGACATTTCTTTATAATCTCCCAGTGGGCTGATAGCAGAGCAGAGCAGAGAGCCCAGGAGCCCTAGTGTCACAACAATTACTGAGACCATTGAAGTACACAGCTGGCCTGTCTCCCCCATGTGATTGCTTGGCAATGGGCTACAGAGCATCCTCTCCTACAAAGACAATGCTACATGTGAATCACATGTGGTTCAAGCAATGAAATTTAAAACATATTTTCAGTGAATAATTTTATTTAGATCCAAATCAAAATCAAACTCTTACCTTTAAACGTGAAACAAAGACTAGTCACTATCACACTCTGTAAATGAGTTTTTATAAAAACATTTAACCAGCAGAAAAAGCACTGACAAGGCAATCTGAAGGTAATTGCTTTTGGCAGTTGCACATATTTCAATTAACATAATCTGAAGAGCCACCTGTGAATAAATATCTGCAACTGCATTAAAACCCAAAAGTAACACAGAAAAAAAAGCTAGTATGCACTGGAAGAAAGCAGCACAAAGCTGCCCTGCTCCCCACACCAGAAACAGCTTGTAGG
This sequence comes from Merops nubicus, assembly GCF_000691845.1. Classification (NCBI taxonomy): domain Eukaryota; kingdom Metazoa; phylum Chordata; class Aves; order Coraciiformes; family Meropidae; genus Merops; species Merops nubicus. The sequence continues at coordinate 9,209 of NW_008631206.1, read as the reverse complement.
GTAGAGCATGAGCAATTTTTCTAATCAGCCAGGGGCTTATGCTTTATTTGTTTTGTCTTTGTATGGGACCATCATGGGTTTATAACTGTAACTTCATGCTATAGTACAGGCCTAGGCAGGATGCACCATAGTGGAGTGGAGACAGGAGACAAAAAGGGATAGAGCACAGGCTTCATGTCAGACACCACACAGCTGCAAGCATCTCACCGCTGGCCAGTTAGAAAAAGGCAGATCTGCCATCAAGGGAATTGGACAAATCTGGGTTCAGGGGTAACAAAGAAAACAAAGTACTATCCAGCACACAAGCATCATATACAGAAACAGCAGGTATAATGTGGAACATCAGACCAATGAAGAAAGAGAAACCTCTGAAAGTGTGTCAGCTAACATGCAAAATGAAACTCCACGTAGACTCATAGAGTGAGGACGAATCCATCAGCATGGACATCCTATCGTTCCCAGTGAAGGACCCAAGATGCTGACAACTTGCCATAACATCCTCAATGACAGCAAAATGAAACCATCAACCTTTGGAACCAGAGGACCAGAAAAAGAGTGAGGACAATACCAGAACATGAGAGGAAACGAGAAACTTGCATCCAAAAATTTTAATTGCATTAGTAGTAGTAGTAGTAGTAGTAGTAGTGTACTAGTAGTATTGATTTTTTTTTTTTCCTTTTTCACAAAAGTACTTCTCATTTGCTGCAATACTCACCTCCAGTCTAATGAAAATGTTTAGACTAAGATTTCAGCCACATTAACATTTAATTCTTAAGTTTTATCTGGCTATAAGATGTGCCTCCACTTTGCCCATGAACAAGATTGTGAGTTTAACGAAGTTTACAGACTACTTAAAAAAAACAACCAGGCTCTGAAAGTCTTAGTTTTGATCCCATTCATGTTTATGATCCCACACACGTTTTTATCCCATACAAGTCTGCAGCCTTTATCAACGAGTAGCTGAGAGTACCATGTCCAGTTGTGTACAACGGGGAGAAGGTGTTCAAGAGGGGGGGTCTCATTGCATCAGTTCATGGCATTTACCACCCTTCTCCGCTTGCCTCATTTTTACTTTACTGCCAGACCTCACTCGCTGACTGTGGCAGCTTCCTTCAGTGCTCCCTGGGAAATAAGCAAAGTAATTTTCCACAGCAAGGAACAAGAATATGACTGACAGGACACTTATAAAATTGCACTTATTTTCTCTGGTATTTTGAACTTTAAAATCTTCAGCTGCATGCTCCAACCTGAACAGCAATGCATTAGAGATATCTGGGTACGACACAGACCCTTGCCCATATGCTGCGTAGTACAGATACAGTTCGCCCACTGGCCAAGTGCCGTGGAGTTCATATGTGCCCCACAAAGATCAGACAGTCAAACCTGGAGTAGGTGAGCACCACTTTGTCTGGGAGGTAGTACTAGAGCCTGGGACAATGTTGGTCCTTAGCTCATTCCAGGGTCATTCAGCAGAACTCTTGTCTCCTGCCTAAACAAGAGTTCCATCCTTCACAGCACAGCGACCTACTTCAACAACAACAAAAGCTGAATATTTTGTTTCTTGGATATCCTGGACTCTGGCCAGCAAAGGTAAAGACTGTGGCTCTACTTGACTTAATGCTCTGCAGAAGTCAGTACAAAAACAAAAGGCAGCCTTTGGGATGTGAGCATCATTCCTGTGGGAATGCACTACCACATTTCATGGAAAGCTCAGCCCAAAGTACCCAAAACTGTTGGAATCCAGCTGAAAGGTTACACAGACGTGAAGAGATGAGGTGAGATCCTCGTATTCTGGCAATATTAGCACCAGGCAACACTCACCAAAACTAGCAGATCTTTTTATTACTACTACAAGAAGCAACGTGGGGAGCAAACATGGGTCAGTCAAAAATACAAAATCCTTTAAGTTGCCTCCTAGTTCAGCCAACAGCTGCTGTGCCACTTACTGAAAAAAAGGCAGTCCTGACATTCCTTTTTACTGGTTTAGCTGCACTTTCTCCTTTCACTAGTTCTTTTGCAAGCTCCTGCTCCCTGTAAATCTTTCCAAAGGAAGAACAATGACTGTCCTTCTGCACACCTTTCCTTAAAACTCCTCTATGCCACATCAGCTGTAAGGAATCCTCAATAGCACCAAGCAGTAGGTGTCCTGCCACCACAGCTCAGAATAATGGCCATTGCTGCCTCATTCTTCTTTTCACTGTATCAATGTGTTATCCATAAACTATTATTTAAGATCTAATCCTTTTGCTCTGACAGCTGTTCCACATCACATAGTGTTTGTACAACAGTGAAGAGGTCACAAATGCATCCACAATACAAACAAAAAATAAACTGTAACTGTGAATCAACAGAATGATTGTATATTCACTAGCCAGATGCACATGACAATGACTGGCCTTCATATACATTTCTAAAATTCAGGAACATATTTGCTGTTATATAATTAGCTACTTAAAAAAAAATGTATTATAAGTTAACAGACTATTATTAGCATCTCAAAGAGAAGCATTCAGAAGTTAGAAACGCAAGAATTAAGGTTGCTGAGGCAACCTTCAATTCATCCCTTTGGGCACAGGCATTACAATACACAGCTTAATTCCATAATCACACACTTTTTTTTTTTTTGTAGGTTCCCTGCATCATTTATGCTCTACAGGGCTTACAGGCATGGACAGAGTTTGGACAGTAAGTTGCTACTAGTATTTTGGGTTATGTTGTTCAGCAACTAGAGTGAGTTAGTTTGTTTGTTTTGGGTTTGTTTGGTTTTTTTTTTTTTTTAATGCACAGCCTAAGTTAGAGACCCAGCAAAGAACATCTTGATCCAGTTACGTTTAAGCAAATTCTATGTAAACTGTCTTGCTACAGAAAAAAAAACAAATATTCCTAATAAATGGTGCCAATATTCCTGCCTTTAATAATAATAATAATAGCTAACAAAAAGAGGAGTCTGAATAATTATGAAGAATTTAAATGAGGAAAAAAAAAAAAGAGAGGTTGTTGCTAGGGAGCTAAGGAATGGGTTAAGAGGCATTAAGTAGTTATAAAGAGTTTTTAACCTCCAGGTCACTGTCATAACTCTCACCACCCTGGGAGGTGCTCCACTGCTACAGTGAAAAATGCCAGAGTGAGAATCCATGCATACTAAACATGTTTTACTCTGATGACCATTTTACTTTAAATAAATTATCAGATTACCATAGTTCCCACAGTGAAAAGCTATTAGAAGCCCACAGCAGTCACAATACTTAAATTAAGGATAGAGAAAACTCAAGTGACTGCTCTTTTCTGTTCCTGTCTTACAATATGTGTTTATGATATCAGCACTTAGAAATTTCTCCCTGGGCTATTCTTCCATTGACTACGCTACAAGACAAATAGACTATTGACTACAGCAGTGATCAGTAATCCAACAGGATGATACACATAAAGAGAGGAAACACCTGAAAAGTGACGTTTTAAATGTCTTTTAATTTTCCTTTTCCTTGTCACGGCTCACCCTAAATACAGACAAGCCACCAAGAGGTGCACATAGCTGCAAAACCAAGTCCTTCAGCAGTGAGTTTTCCTGCTGCTGACCTATGCAAGGAGCATTTCCAATTTCATTTTTAAGTAAGATGTTTGAGTTGTCTCCAAGTGAAATTCCTCTAAATTTGGGGGTTTGGGGTTGCAAAACAGGAGAATTAAAATAAGGAGAAGCTACTGTCTACTTTCCAAAGGACACTGCTGTGAATGAAAAGGCCCTACCACAGTCGCATTTTGCAAGAGCTATCCTATTTTTGCATCCCAGAAACAGGTAATGGGAGGGGCACGTATCAAACAATGTCTAGTGGAGGTTTTGCCCTCAACACCCTGGTAACACATTTCCAGTTTGGCCTGCAATGAGGAAAATAAAGAATCATACTAAATCATCCATTTAAGTCATGTCCTTCTTGTTTATTCTACCACAGTAATTACTACTCTCCCTTTTTGTTGGCATTGTGACAGCCACTAATTGCTGATCTGAACCTCATTAACTGAATTTATGCAAAATAGACAGGGCTATCAGTACCTGCCTTCTTGACAGAACAGCAGAAGCTCTGAGGCTTTTTCCAAGTCCTGGAACAATCACATCTGGTTCTTTTTTAACAGGTATTTTCTACAGCCCTGCTTTTAAATTATTTCATACTCTACTCCAGAAAACATCTGACTTGTCAGTGACAATGCTGACGGTAAATAAACCATCTTGCTGTCCTAGGAAGCAGATTTACTCTGAAGAGCAAGTGTTCACTTAAGAATCATGTGGAATCCTGAATTTGCGACTACAGAAATCCTTCAGGAAAATATGTCTCCCTCACACTCAGATCAAGACCCTCCTTTCCTAATCAAGAAGGAGGTGCAATGATGCTACCACATCAGCATGGTCTGCCATCCAGGATGAAGTTCCTCACTTTAAACTTTGCTGGATCCTCATCCTATACTGTCATATTAAACCGCCCCTTCCAAACTAGCCCTTGCAGTCCAACACTGCACAGTGAGGAGCCAGACACACCACTATACAGTAACTCCTTGAGTAATGTGAAATTTATCCCTTTGCTTAAAGCATAAGGTGGGCTGAGGGTATCTGGATTTGCACATCCAGATGAAAATACCAGAAAATTCAGAAGCAGGGATGACGTAGGTTCATTGGTCTGCAAAGCTGAACCGTCAGTTCATATTAAGCAAATTTTCCAAGGGCTGAAAATTGATTAGATATTAATGAGACACTCACCAGGGCAATGAGAAACTCAGACTATATTTTTTTCAGATCCTTGAAGAGGCAACCTTTCTGCTCCTCATGCTAGCTGTCACCATAACACAATCAAACATCAAGGCTGAGCAATCACAGAATTCTCCTGCTAAGTTTACTTCATCTTCCTAAGCAGAGACTATCATTCCCACTTCCTCTGCACAGTGCAGAGCTTAACATGTAATCCAAAAAAAGGAGAACAAAGCCTACTATAGGATTCTGAAGGGAAGAGGGAGACACATTATAAGAGCTAAGCTTGACATTCCTGTAAAACCATTTAATAATTCCCTGCTAGCTTTTTATTCTTGTTTGAAATATTAGCAAACTCCATAATAAACCACTGCTCGGCACAAGGAGCAGAGAAGCACAGAACAGACACAAAGCCAAAGGGAGCAAAGTGACTTCTGGCCTGCCCTGCCACAGACATCCATTTACACATATGAGGGATGCCAATTTAAGACATATTTGCCAATATATTTTATAATCTGTTTTCTGGGAGATGCTAACCTGTATGTTTATTTTAAATTCTGTTGATGGCTTAATGTATGTTTAGCAGTCAGTAAGCACCTTAAAAGCCTTTGCTGACAAAAAAAAAAGTAAGTAAAATGTGTCTGTTGACTGTGTTTGGGCAGAGGGTCTCTTTGTTCCTCTTTGAGCTGAAGAGGAAAGCTGCTTACATGTCAGTGGATGCAAGACCCGAAGCCAGGTGTTACAAGAAATGCCTTTTCATCCAAATTCAGATGCTTTCTTAACACTGCACAAGTGAGCTGTTAGTGATAGTGGGGTTGACCCAAAGTGATAAAACCAGCCAGTCTGATTTTACACACTGTAAATACAAATTTTATACAACATCAGTTAAGAAACCATAAATCTTGCTTCTGAAAGAATGGTGGGACATTGGAGCAGGCTGCCCAGGGAGTCACCATTCCTGGGGGTGTTCAGAAAATGTGTAGATGTGACACTTCAGGACATGTTTTAATGGTCATGGTAGTGTTTGGTGATGGTTGGACTAGATGATCTTACAGGTCTTTTCCAACCTTAATGATTCTGTGATTCTCCTTGGGGTAGGTTCAGCCACAGGGGTACAGAGCAGCCCAGGGTGCTCTACACTGCTCACTCAGGCTTTTCCTTGAGCCACAAAACCAACACATGGAAATGTGGAACCAGCACCTCCAACAGCATATCCAATAACCACCCTTAAAGGAACAATCTCAAAAGTGTTGCCCACTTTCTCTCACTACCCAGAACCATGCCTGGGACTGATTCCAGGATAAGAGGGTGCTCTTCTGTGCCCTGGCAACAACATTCTGCTTGTCTGTACGCATGCCACACAGGTCACTGTTTTTAAAGAATATTGTACTCCCGAGTGTCATGTTTCTCATACTCAAGATCTCATTTTAAGGAGAGCTAATAGTTTAACTAAGTCTTCCATTCCTTTCACTCTGATGAAGGAATGTTGTCTTATTCTTTTCCATAATTCTGTATCTTCCTAAAATGCTGTGGAGCTGAATTGTGCATAACATGTTTCAGACCTGAAAGAAAGGATGATGTTATTGTAGTACAGAGTATACACAAGTATTATTACAGAGCTGCACTGGGAACACGAAGATCCAGACATACCCAATTATTTTAAGACTTTGAACATTGAAACATAGTTCTTCAACTTATTTTCACCCAGGAACATGGGAGATTTCTTTCAAAGAAAAAGATGACAGGTAGCTGCAGATTGAACTGGAGTCTGAAGTCATTCAAAAAAAATCAAAAAAGAGTGAAATAAAGCAAGAAACTGATGTCAGAGGAGAAGGCATATACAGGACAGGCACAGAAGAAGGGCAGGAAACCACCACCTGTAAGGGAAAAGAAGAAAAAACAGAAGAATTGAACACAAAGCCCTTGAAGAACACACAGCCAGGAAAGCAGAGGAGGGGCTGGAATTGACATGTGGTTAAAGGGAAGCACCTGACAGTGTTCAGGTAACTATCTCAGCTTTGAATGCAATCACAGGAAGAAAATTTTCAAAGGCAAAGCAGTCAGCAATGAGAAACCTAGGAGGCAGAGCAGAACAAGGCAATGTATAGGAAACAGAGGAATGAAAAGCACAGGGGCAAGTGAAAAGAGCATATTGCTAGAGGAGAATTAACAATGGAAGGGACAAGGATGGAAAGCCTGAGGAAATGGTGCTCAGCATAAGAACCAGCCTCACCGTCAAATGTCAGGCTTGTTTTCCTGCCTCACTCCAAACGCTGGCAGAGAGGAAGAACATGTATGAGAAAGAAGTTTACTCATTTATTTTCAAAGGACATTTTCTTGTTAAAAACTGGCATCTAGACCTTGACTTGACAATTAATTTTATATTGGCCATCACAGCTCAGTAAATACCAATCATCAGGCCCCCACTGGGCAGTGAGTAGTGCAAAGGCACAGCTGTCCACATGCCAGACTCCCAGAGCCACGGAGGTGTGGGCTGTATTTTGAGTCAGGGAAAATGATGCAAAAGCCTCTGGAGTTGAGTCAGAGAGTCAACCGCATAATTCCTCCACTGCAAGAACATTCTGCTAAATAAAAGTACATAAAATACCCATCAGCTTTAACAAGCTCAAGGCAAGTATAGGAAAAGCAACAGAAGACAACTGAAAATTATTGTCTTCTAAGTTACTTTGATGAAATATATGTAAAAAGCCAAAATTCCAAAGAGTTTACATGGTGTTTTAAGAACTTTTAAATAAAATTACTTTCTAGCACATTATTTTTTTCAAATAACATGGGAATCAAAGCCTGACCATTTCACAATATTTGAGACAATAGCTACTGAAAATAATTGAAAATATTTATGCAGAAATTCTAAAAATAAAAGAAACTGAAATTCAGAGCAAGGATCTCATCCCCAAGTTTAGTTTGTATCTTTATTGTTATGAATGTTTATGAATGTGTTGGGGTTTTTTGTTTGTTTGTTTGTTTTTTTTTAATTTTAGCATAAACCGCTTCATTATCTAGGACAAGATGTGTTGTATTTTTTTGTTTGTAATTTGTGCTCTTTGTTAACTTTATAAAGCTATACCTTGTACCTTGGTAATTACAAGTATTTCTTAGTAGAAGATTAGGAATGTTACAATGATCTTCTCTCTTACTCTTGCCTACTCTAAAACCCTTCTACTATGTGTACAGAAGCACCCCAGGGGAGCCTAACCATTTTTGGACCTTGGGCTCCAACACTCAGTTGCAGGGGCAGGTAGATGTGACTGGGCTCTGCAAAAGCTGCTCACACTTAGTGGGGTTTATTAGCTTAGGCTTCAGGAGTCACACAAGTCTGTATAGAGTCTATACACCTGTGGTACAGATAAACTACAGACAAGATAAAACACTGCTGGGTAATGAGATGCAGATCAGATGATCAGCAAGGATCATCTGATCCTGGCATCTGATGATCCTGACATCCAGATCCCCTCAGACCACTGGGGATTGGTCCCTCTTTTTTTTTTTTTCCCTTTCGCTTTCCTTGATTAGCTGTCACTTTCTGGGACACATTTTGGACTGAGAAAGCAGGCTGCGTGTTCTCAGTCACTTCTCAGCCAGCTCTGCTAACCCTTTTCCCCTCACCCCAAAGATTAAATCCATTGTGATTGACCTAAACTTGTTACAAAAAGGGTTTTATCAGCCAGGTCATCTTCTGCTTTTAAATCAAATACTTTTGATAGTCCAGTAGTAGATGAGATCTAGGAATTAATCTGACTGAGCCCTTCATCCTGCAAGAGGATGCACACAGATATGCCCATGCTGAGCCCCAAGGTAGACAAAGAGGTCTCACAGACACGTTGACCAACACTGCTGCTCCCAGACTAGGGTTAGGGCCACCAAGACTAGCAGATGACCTTGCTTCATCATCTCAACTGAGAGAAGACCAAACGGTAAAACTAAAGGAAAGGGATAAAATTTAGAGCTAGGTATAACTGAAACAATTTTTAAAAAACTTTTTAAAAATAGGGATTTCTACCTGTCTGTCCAGTGGCCCTGAAAGATCCCCTGGCAGATTTGGGACACCTGAATTGGATTAAAACCTGCTGTGGAAGGGAA
>NW_008631206.1:0-243 GCF_000691845.1 Merops nubicus | reverse complement strand
CATAGAAAGGCCACAGGAGGCGCCGGGTGTCACTGGGAGGGCGATGACGCCTCAGCGCAGGGACAGCGTGATGTAACGACACAGTAACCGGTGCCAAGGGCGCTGTGCTGAGCCCCGGCATCCCACCCGGCCCTGAAGGGCCACAGGCCAGTGGGGCGGCCTGGAGGGAAGGAAGCCGGGCTACGCCCGGCGACGGGAGGTGCGGTGGCTCTGGGAACGGCGATGTCACTGCGGGCCCGGTGA
>NW_008631205.1:502-1499 GCF_000691845.1 Merops nubicus | reverse complement strand
TGGGCGCTGGGGGCAACCGGAGCGCTCCGCGCGGGGCCGGATCCTGCGCCCAGGGTGCAGAGGGGGTTGGCAGCGACGCCTTTGCTCTGGAGCATGCTGACAGAGCGGTAGGAGAGCCCGTCCCGAGGACTGCCACTGAAGCCCCTGGCAATCCCAAACCATCGCTCAGCTCACAGACATCACTGGAGGGATCCTTCCCTCAGCATGACCTCCGAGTACAACCCAACAGCATCCTATAAAACCTCAACGTGCAAAGCTGTCTTAGAGCACGAGGAGCACATCACCAGCCCCAAGCTATGGACCTGACGGGGCTGGTGGAAACCCAGGAGACCACCAAGACAGCCACCAATGGTTCTCCCCAGCCCCCTGGGTTCAACTCTGCCTGACGTGACAGCACCAATATGTCCTTCAGGCTACAACAGGGAGAACTGGGGACACCTCGCCCCTGTGACCAGCACAGCCTGCCTGCTTCCTCCCGCACACCGACCTCATCTGCTCTGGCCAAGTCGCTGAGATGTTGCCCCATAAATCAATTCTTTTGGCTGTGAAAAATGAGCCAAATGAGTTACACTAAGAATCTGGTGTTTTATTAGGACTTTCTTGAAAACAAAACCAACCCCCGGTGTGATTTATAGCTTTAACCAAAAGGGGTATGAAAGTAATGCCCCCACCCCCCAGCCTCCACGAAGCCCATTTATTCCCCTGTCACTTTTTTGGCAAACAGGCTTCAAACCCTCTCCTGAACAATGGAAACTTTCTGCCGGGTACATGCGATCTCGAAGACGGGGGGCTGCGAGGGGGCTCCCTTCCATTACTGAGCTTTGAAAAATAAACAGGGACTCAGGTAGCAGCTGAGGCGTATCAGAGACCCGGACGTTTCAAACCCGCCATATATTATTCAAAAACAAAATCGAAAACCAAACCAACCAACCAACCAAAAAAAACCCCCAACCAAACAAAACAAAACAAAACCAAAAAAAAACCCCAACACAATCGC
>NW_008631205.1:0-471 GCF_000691845.1 Merops nubicus | reverse complement strand
GCCGCCCTGCCACTCGAGGGGGCATCTTTGATGGCTTCCCGAAATCCTGTTCCCTCCTCAGCACAGCCGCGGTTATTAAGCTGCGACCCAGCGTGTGCCTGCCCGGAGCTGTCGCAACCCCGGTTTCGGAGCTCCCAAGAAGAGGACGCAAACGGCCCTTCCTCACGTTTCCCACCCGAGCACACGCAGTCAGGCCATTTCAGATGGGCGCTGAAGATGCGCGCCACACGTACGGAGGCATCTTTCCTGCCCCAACTGGAGCTACAGACACAGCCACGGGTCAAACCAGGGGTGCTGCGTGTCCTGCCACCGCTGGGAGAGGATTCCTGGGAGCCACGGATGGACTTGAAAGCAGCTTTTCCCTCCAGGGAGCCTCTGCGGCTTGCCCGAGCCGCGCTGAGAGCGGCATCAGCCCGGCGCGACCGCCACCTTCGCGGTGCCGCGTTTGTAACTCCCGCTCCACAGACGGCT
>NW_008631204.1:0-539 GCF_000691845.1 Merops nubicus | reverse complement strand
TAAGTGGAACTCTGTGTGGGTGTCCTGGTTTGGGGTAAAATACATCTGGTTCTTCTGAATGGTTTGAACTTTTTAGCTCAATCTCTTCTAATTAACTGCCTTGTCTGAAGTCAGCAGCGTTTTTGCAAACTGTCTGGATTTATCAGGGATAAGACTTCCTGTTTAGAGTTCCTGCCAGGAATTGGGATGCAGACCAAGGCCATTGCTAAGCTGGTTTCCCACACTGCAGGGGTCAGAGAGTACCCCAAACCCCCAATCCCTGACCACACCCCCTCCTGGTGCACATGACTTGCGGTTGCTGGGAGGGTCCTGGCACCACCTCCCAAAGGTCTTGGCTGGGTCCTGTCACTGTGACTTGTGTTGCTCTGTGCAGTTCTGAGCCCCGCCCCCACTTCCTGAAATACCAGGAACCCCCCCAAAAAAATCTGCTCCCCAGATTTAGCCCCTGTGGGAAATAAAGTGAGATATGCTGAGAGCAGCAGTTGGGTTTTTTTTTGGAGGGGGCCCAGGGGGTATTTTGGGGAGGTAGAGGGGTTTTT
>NW_008631203.1:0-8596 GCF_000691845.1 Merops nubicus | reverse complement strand
ATAATAATATAATAATATAACAAGGCATTTATTGGTCATAAGGAGAAAGAAATCATAAAGTCGCAGGGTGAAGCTATGAAGTGTCTGATGGATCTTATCATAGCAAATCTTTTGTTTCTGGAAACTATCCTGCATATACATTATAGGCTTAATGGTTATTCATGTCTAGGTATTTAGACCTGAAAATTACAATAAATGTATCTTATGTTTGTTTTTTTTTTTCTTCAGGATAAATGTAGGAGTGTTTGAAAGTGTGTTTGCAGGTGCACACATGTACATATATATGTGAGCCAGTAACAGACATGGTATTTGAAGCTTCTGCTGAAGAGGACAAGTTCAACAGACATAGCTTTAAATTTTGCTATGATTGTCGAATGGCCTCTGATCTTTCTTTTCTTAGTCAGAAAGAATTAATTGGCCTAGGCCATGTCTAGTTCCCATGAAAATGAGTCCTTTCATGTATGGCTTCTGCTCACACCTTTTGGAATTAATTCTTCCATACGGAAATGCTGAGAATCACATTAATGTATCAGAAAGCTGGAGGTATCCCTCATTTGGAAAAACACAGAATCCTGGAATAGTTTGGATTGGAAGGGACCTTTATAGGTTATCTAGTCCAACACCACCCCACCCCCAATAAGCAGGGACATCTTCAACTAGATCAGGTTGCTCAGACCCCTGTCCAGCCTGATTTTGAACGTTTCCAGGGATGGTGCGTCCATCACGTCTTTGGGCAACCTGTGCCAGTGTCTCGCCACCCTCACCATAAAAATTTCTTCAATATATCTGATCTAAGTTTACTCTCTTCTAGTTTAAAACCATTACACCTTGTCCTGTTGCAACAGGCTCTACTAAAATGTTTGTCCCCACCTTTCTTATAAGCTCCCATTAAGTACTGAAAGGCCACAATAAGGTCTTCCTGGAGCCTTCTCTTCTTCAGACTGAACAGCCTCAGCTCTCTCAGTTTTTCTTCATAGGAGAGGTGTTCCAACCCTCTGATCATTTGTGTGACCCTACGTGCAGCTGATAGTCTTGATTTCTGCACCCTTTATTTAAAATGCATTTTTTAATGTTACACAGCCCTGCATCAGAACAATATCTACTGTAATTCAACAACCTTAACTTGCAACAGACTCACTTCATCCTATATGAAGTAAAGATAACAAGAGACCTCCCTGTTTCCTACTACGTGGCTGCAAATATTGTATCCAGTATTTTTCTACTCTCTCTAGACCTATGTCTAGACGTACACAGCAGAAATTCTCTTTTTGAATGAATTGGACACCACTCGGTGTGGCTGCCGCAAAATGAAATTTACCCAAAATTGCTCAGTGTAATCAATATCTTGACACTCCACTGCGTATGTTATGGGATTGTCACAAAGCCTCTGATTTCATCACCCCACAATGAATGTGGTTGCAGCAAGTAATCTTAATACCCAATAAAATTATTTTACAGACATGAAAAAGCTTTCTTCCCTCTGGTATTGAGGAATTTGTGGGTAGGGCTTTGCAGACTTGCAATATTTAAATGAAGCTTATAGACAAAACAACAAGGTATGTTAAACACTTCTAATAACATGGTCAAAACCGCATGCCTCCTCTTAAAGGCAATCATGGAATTTAAACAGCAAAATAAGGTGCTTGGAGTCATAGGGGGATGCCTTATTATATATAATTACTTGTAACACACCTGAATACTTTTAACACAGAATCTCGTGACTTTAAATAGTTGCATTTCTCCAAACAGCTTAGATTAGCACACAGATTAGTGCGTTTACTCAGCTTTAAAACAAAGTGTTCTCTGAAGTTGGTGGAGTGATGGTTGTTGCTTTTTATGCCACCCTGTTTTTCATTAAATTGTAGAGTTGCAATCCAGAGCAGTATAATTTTACCTGAAAGAAAAATCAATATTTTGACCGTTTTTTTTTCTGAAAATATTAAATGTGGTTTTCATGTTTGCACTGTTGGTTTTCTTTCTTTATCAGCATCTTTTCTTACATCCTTGGTAAAGCAATTGCTAAAACATGAAATGACCCTAATAAAACTGAACCCAGGTCCAGAACTTTCCTAACAGACTAATTGCAGTTTGTGACTTCATGGTAATTTGTCATGAGCTGTGTCATGACTGATAGGAACAGCCCCTATGCACGTACACACACCGGTCTGCCCATGAACATGAGAGCAGAGCTGTCCCCTCTGCCACCTTCTTCTTCTTGGTGAGCCCAAAGCTCTGTCTTTCCAATGCCACACTTGGTAAACTACAATCTACAGTTATTTCCTTTGCCTTAGAGGAAATTAAAAAGTCACCACATGTATCCTGGCAAAATCTATGAGAAGGTGTATGTTAGAAGTAAAAGAAATTATCTTCAAGAAAATATTATGTCTTGTCCTCAGGATGACTTCTGCAAACCAGGAGAAGGATTCTCCAGCTGGGTCTCTGCTGGAGCTTTGCGGCTGTGGCTCTGCTAGGAAGTCTCTATAGCCCACTCTAGTCCTAGTATCGCACTCCACTTATTTCAAGTGCTTCTCAGCCATTCATCTTCTCAATGCTCCTGAGGCACCCAGAATTCAGCAGCGTTACTCATGCCGTGCCATTTGAGAGACAGAAGAGGAGGATCTGCTCCAAACCCACACCCATGCCATGGTAGAGCACAAAGTAGATCTCCTCCCAGTTTCTGCTTGCTCCTCCAGACCTTTCTTTTTTTTGGCACACCCCCAAACTCATCCTGTGGTTTGTGAACCTTAACAAACCTTTCAATGAAGCTTGTCTGAGTTTTGGATTGGTAAAGAAATTTGAAACCAAGGCAAGGCTTTGTGTGGTGTGTGCCGCGCTGTGAAAATTTCACATGCCTGTTTTTCACCCCACTTGTTCAGCCATAATAGCATGGCACAGCGGGCCAGAAAACTACAAGTTTTACTGAACAGCCCAGTTTATAAGAAGAAGGTGATGAGAGTGGCGGGTATGGAAAATGGCTTTTCAAGAGTTTATGAAAGTTACCACTTCCTTTGGGAATCCACATTCCTTGCAAAATCTATTCCTATTCCCACCCATACAAACCCTTTGTTTTTACTGCAGTGGTGCTGTGTATCTAAGACTTTGGCACTACACATTTGTTAATAGACTCTTCATGTGTAGTTTGAATTGCCCATAAAATCCTGTTTCCCGCAACTCGTACGGAGAAATACAGTGTAACTAAGTTAAATGAAATCAAGGAAAGCCATTTTAAAGTCTTTCATAAAATTTTAAACAAGAAAGGATAAAGGGCTCAAACAATAGTGGTTTTAATATGTCTGCGCTAGTGCGTTCTTGAAACCGGTTTGCAAGTCAGCCGTGAAAATGTGCAGTCTGAAACACGTTTTCTGCTTGCACTGAGGCAACCAGCCTACTAATCTTCATCCCAAGTGCAGACATATGCTCTAAAAAGCACACAGCCTGTGCAAACTCTTACTCAGCACAGTAGTCCTTACTTATTCCCCTGTGGCTTTTTACTGCTACCACTGCAGTCTACAGACTATGAGATTAACGGAAGCAGAGTTAAACTCATATCAAGCCCTACCAATGTTGTTTTGGGGAGCAAAAGGGTACAATTTCTTTTACTTTCCCTTTATAGCCTGTTTGTGTTGTGTTTTAAGGAGCAAAGTTCACTGTCAAACTGCCACTTGAATTTTTATTGTGTCTACCCAAGCTTTGTGAAAATGAAAGGTAAATAATCTGCTTCAGTCCAAGTGTTGGTGTATTTTTCATTTTCTTATTGCAATGAAGGTGGTAGGCAGACATCTGCTTTCAGATCCAGTTGTGCTGACCAAAGAATCCACCATCTCGAGCTGCTTCATACTTCCAACCATCTGTTTAGCCTTCCCCAGTTCTGCCAGCGGAAGAACTTGTGGGAGATTTCAGGCAACCCACTGCAGACAACGGCTGTTGGGAGGGCTCAATCCACTTCCAGCAAGAGACTCTATTTATCCCACTGTTTCTCTTTTTTTTTCAGCCATGTTGGTTGGTCTTAGAAAAGAAAGCCCCAGAAGACACCATCTCACCCTACAGAACTTGGAAGAACATTGCTTATGTTCTTATCCACTGCTACAACAACATTAAACACAGGTGTGTAGGTAAGTGGGTAGGTAAGCAGAGAGAGATTTTTTTTTTTTTATTCTGTAAAGTCACAGTGTTAAAATAAAACCTACCACACACTTACACAAGCAATCACCTTTCTTCATACTGTGGACTTTTCTCTTAATCTGTATCTACACATGCCAGAACAGGTTGGAGTGCACAAACTTTTCTGTCTAGGAAGCTTTTCCATTTTCTTCATCTCTGTTTTTCAGTTTACTGAAGAACTCATTTTCCATTGCTTCTCCAGAATACAGCAATAGGGAGACAAGTCTTACTATTAAGGGGAGTCAAAGTAATTGCTGGAGATGCACACAGTGTATGGTGTGTTGTGATGATTCTGGCATGAAACCCATTGATCTGACCACTCTTCTTGTCCTTTTTTCATTCTTCATGACATATGTTATGCATGGTTACCACATTTTGCTTCAAGTTTCCTGGTCCCTTATTTTATATCCTTCCTTGTATGAACATGGTAGTTATGAGAAGATGTTTACCATCCATACCTTGCTCCTCCGAGGAGAACATGTATGCTTTCAAAGGCATACAACATCAAACAGTATATTAAAAAATTTACTTTGCTCAAAAGTGTTTGTTGATAATTTTACTCTCTTGAGATTTTTCTTTGTCAGACTGTTTTGGATGGGTACCTTGCAGACATCTCTGCAGCATCTAAACACAGCTGAACATTCTGCTGCATAAAATGAAAGCCACAATCAACAGTACTGGGACATCCCAGCAGGCCAGCAGATCAAGGAATTCTTTCTTAAATCTTAGCAACTTTCTGACTCCAGAGGCATATATTTACTTTCTAAGGATGTCTGTAATGCTGATATCAATTTAGCTCCAAACATTCAGTCGGCGCACAAACTCTGCTCTTGCTACTGAAAACACATCTCAAACAACATTTTCTGCAAAAGCATAATTAATGCAAAGTTATTACAAGGCTTGTTCAGAAATGGTAACGTTAATCACTAGAAATTGTAAGTGCATATATTTATTTCTTACAGAAGATAACGGTCACGCATAAGCCAACCCATCACACAGAGAGATTATGATTCCCAATTGTTTATTTTTGTTTCAGTTATGATTTGAATGTGATTTTTATGAATCACAGTATCAGAGCTGACTGCAATGGATAGGGACATAGAGGGTTGCCTAAACCTTTAGAAATGTGCTGAAAGTTTCTTTTGTCTAACACACCAGCTAACTCCTTGATTAGATAAAGACCTAAGAAAACTCCTCTGGTGGAGAAGATGGCAATCAAATGTGGAAATCTTCACTGCACAGAGCACCCTGGGGTTTGTTAAATATCTGCAGATCTGCTTGTTGTAAGTGACAATGTTTATTCTTGCAAGTGAATTCCAAGATAGCCTGGCTTCCTTGGGGTTTAATCTCAGCCTTTTTTTGTTTCTCTGATTAGTTGGAAACTGTAGCAGGTCACCCCAGCTCTTTGAAGAATGAAGGGTCTCATTCCAGGGTGAGGCCCAATGAATTTGTGAATGAATGAAAAGTTAATTGAGGAAAAGGGTAGAGCATACTTCAGTCATAGTTAATTTAAGCAAAGCTGATAAGTTAGTAAATAGAAATACCAGTGTATTCTTTCAAGTAGAATTTGTGGTCTTACTGATATCTTAGGTGCTGTTTCTCTGGCCCTTTTAAAGATTGGTGCTTGTAGACACTTTATTATCTAATCTTCTGCCCAAGGAGAGATTCTGTAGTGTTGAGTAATTACAAATAGATTTAACTCTGTTAGAAAGTACATTTACAAAAAATAAAAGAAAAACTTATGCCCTATAACTTTGTGACTTTTTAATTTGATCTTAATTAGAATAAGTTTGTTTTTTTTTTTTGCACTAACATTGTGGAAAATGACATGAATGTCATATGTCAATTTTTTAGGAAGATGAATGAAACTGGTGAATCCTTCTTTATTGTCTCTCGTATCTCTTCAGTATTGTAGTAAAATACAGAAATGTAATAATGGCTTAATAAAAGATACAAAATTTAAAACTGTTAGGTTGAAAGTAAAACCAAAATAGAGCAAACTCGTATGAAAATGAAGCAAATGAAAATGAATTCTTTCTTCATGTGTAGAGAAGTGGAAAACGGTATTTTGTAGAGGAAGGCTGCTTAAGGAAAAGGCATAACTGTGAGCTATGCTATGAAGAAAGAAGAGTGGTGAAAAAAGCAATGGCCATAGGCAGCAGCTATTAAAGCCTTTATGGCAATGTTTTTTATGAGTCAGAGAAGCCACACTAAACAGCTGGAGATGGAATCAAACATTTCTTCAATAATAAATATGCTTCGGACTTAGAACTTGCCACCTACACATCTTGGAGCACCCTGCCATCACTAATGAATCTAGCCTCCCACAGTCCTCGGAGGTGAGTGTTATTCTCACTCTGAAGATAAAGCAAATGGATCAGGAAAAGGTTAAACAATTTGCCACATCATACAAGAAGATTTCAGAAGAGTTAAAAATAAAAGATAGTCTCAATGAAGACAGAACGACTTGAGGCTGTTACATGGTTGTACTGGCAAACCTGAGAGCGGAATATGCTTCAGTGCAGCCTTGGGTGGCAGAACCTGAGGAACATATCTTTTATTAGGTACACTCATGCTCTCCAGACCAGGCTTCAGCAGGGCTGAGATCCTGCTCTCAGGTGCTGCCATTGCTTTGCAGCATGACTTCAGGTTCTACATGGCATCTTTCTGCACATCACCTGCTTGTCCATCCAAGGCGAGGACTGTGACACAGATCTATCTAAAGCATTTGAAAATAAGGAAAAGCTAGAGCTCTTAACTCCTTAGACATGGTACTGAAATGTTGTGGATTCTATTGATTTAATTTCAGGTGTAGATTAAGCTTACTGAATTAGATTTAAAAACTATGAAAGAAAGAAGTATGAGACTCCCGTTCACAGATGTCCAATGTACAATTTTTGGAGCCCTACAAAAACTTACACCTCCTTCTCCCTTTCAATCTCTAGAAAAGGGAATGATTGCAAATCAACTGTGGTCTTTCAGTTTCTCCTGTGAAGAGCAGGTCCTGCTGATGTGAGTGACTAGACATTGCCCTCCATTGATTTATATTTGTACATGTGCATATGCACAAGCTAATCTGCAAAAAAATTTCATTTGGTCCCCTCAAGCTAAAAAGTTTACAGCTGACACTGCTTTTACTAAAAGAGGAGCCATTTGAGCCATTACAAATCCAAATCGTAACACATGACAATGTTAAATGTGATACATATAAGGCCATTGCTTTTCTGTACGCAACAGCTACATGGTGAGTAATGAAAACCTAATTTAACAAATGTATAATCATATAATAGCACTTGCAATGTGATTTAAAGATGTCTGCACTAGCAGAATTTGTTTCAGGGACAGGAAAACAGGCCAAAGGTCCCAAGTCTAGTTAGTCAGCAGTTGAAGACATGCAAAGCTCAAGGCGAGGAGGGAAGAACCTGTGCCTTAGTCTCTGCTTGACTCCACCCAACATCCAAGGTACTGAGTCTCCAGCTGCACCTTGCTGCAAATATAAATGGCTAAAATCCTCCCACACATCCTACTTACTAAGTTAACCAGTTTAATTTTTGTGCTTGAAGAATGCTGGACACAGAAGACACTGAACCATCAAGAGGGTTACAAACCAGTTCTGTCTATATGTTATCCACTTGCCAGTCAACTGAAAATAAGCAAATGCCTCTAGAGGTGGGGACCAGAATATAGTGCTCTTCTGCCTCAAGCTCCCAGGACTTTTATACCTATTCCTTCCTCTGCTGTGGCTGCAAATGGCTTTTGTGAGAAGCCTGGTCCAGCAACCATGTGGTAGGCGTGTGTTGGCCAGGCAGAGCCCTCCTGAGGAGCAGCTGCTTTAATTTACCTTTTGGCCACGTGGCTGGGAGCCCGCAATGCTCCACAGATGTCAGTGCGGAGGGATGTCACCGCAGCCCAGACTAGCCGTGGGTTGGGTAGCCTGCAGCAGCAGCCCTACTGGCTCCCCTCCCCCTGCCCCTTCTTTGGCCCCCGATGGCTCAAAATGAGAAACTCAGGAAACCCAGATCCTGGGAGAGCAATACAAAGCACATGGAGGAAAGATGCTGCGCTTGTGTCTGCCTCTGCCTTTTACTCTCCTTTTGAAAAGAGGGAACCTTTGGCGGCTTTGTTATATTCCCTTCTTTCCTTCTCCTCCTCTCCTTTTAAAGGTTTAATCCTTATTCCCATAGCTTCTCTGCCATCCACTGTGTTGGTGTGTTTTGGTTTTTTTTTTTTCTATAACTAGAAAAATAATATTTTTTATTATAGCTTAACACACTCAACTTCTAATTTGCAAGAACTCATTTCCCTGCAATTTTGTTTCCTTCGTAAACTGCTTCCATCCACCCCATCCCCCAGCACCACATTTTCTCCTCTGGCAAATTCCCACTGTAGCAAGGAGTGGTGCTTATCCTGGGCCCAAACCACCTCTCCTCTCCTC
>NW_008631202.1:0-1990 GCF_000691845.1 Merops nubicus | reverse complement strand
TCCTGCCGCGTGCCCGCTGCAAGCAGACACGGGGCACGGCCCCGCCGGCTCACCCCATCATTACCTTCCCTCCCTCCCTCCCTCCAAAAAAACATTTCATAAGCCGCCACGTGACGGTGGCAACAGCGAACGCCCACGCGCCTCAGGTGCCTGCCCCGACCGCAACACGCAGGTGCCTGGGCTCAGCCCCTGGCACACTCCCAGCCCGGGCACCGACCCCAGGTAACACCTCGGACACACGGATGAGAAGCTCAGAGCACGGCCTGGCCACCCAGCAAATCCCCCAAGCATGGGAGCTCCGCAAAATCGAAGATATTTGGTTATATCGCATCCACCAGCAGCACCCAAGGTGGTGAGAACATCATGGCAGCCACTCACTGTTGCCATCGAGGATTTGGTGAGGGAGAAGCTCCTAGAAACGGGATGCTTTTTGGGCAGCATCCATCCCATCCGTTGATGGACAGAGGGATCCAGCCCCACAGAGAGCCCTGGGATGGCTTTTGCCACACAAACCCTGGCAGCACCCTTGGTTAGGGCTCTGCAGCCTGTTCTCTTCCCCTCCATCCTCCACTCCCATGGGCAGGAGGAGAGATACTAAGGCAGGAAAACACTTTTTTTTTTCCCTGCAAACAGCCCAAAATTGCCCATTCCCCCCTTTCCAGCCACTGTGTGCCCACACCTCTCCCACTGTTGATCTCACCTGCTGCCAGCCCCGTGCTCGCTGCGTGTTTGATGGGAGCTGCGCGGTTACTTGCTTTTTAATACATTAATTAGAGCTGATTACCTCTGCCACCCTCATCTCCCCAGAGCCGTGACCTGCTCACACACTGCCAGGAAAAGGCTCCTTCCTTCGGCACAGTGCCGGAGCCACCGGGACTCCCCTCCCAGCCCGCTCAGTGGTGGCACGATGGGGATTAAATGGTGATTAAAAGGAGATGCTGTTTCTGCTATCATGACAAATAGCAACCGTATGTCGTGGGAAATGGATGCAAATCCCTTTTCTTGATGGATGTAGAGGCTGGAGTGGGGTTTCCTTTGTAAGAAGGGGATGACAGAGGTGGGATGGCTACTGGACAGATCGTCTCTGCGCCCCTTTGCCCACCAAAATGCCACAGTCAAAGCATCCCAAGCTGAGCCTCGGCGCTGCAGTCTCCCTGGTCGGGTTGAGGTCCTCAAAACACCCAGGTGCCACTTACACAAGGGGCTGGAGCTCAGCACAGAGTTTGCCGCTTCCGAAGGGTTATTTTTGTTAGAAAAGCCAGCATTGTGCCAGTTGTGCACCCACCTCGGAGAGGGTGCTGGGTGCCCGAGGTCCCCTAGGGACAGGAACATCCCCCGTGTCACCCAGCTGGGAGGGGAGGGCTGCTCACCCCACATCCGCAGCCCCTTCCCAAGGGAATGCCTGCCCTGCAAACACAAACCAAGCCCAGCGCCTTCTCCCAACGGGACACTAGTGCCCACCCTCTCCAGTCAGGAAGTGCTGGGAACGTCACTCGGGCAGTGCCATGGTGACTGTCACCCACCCCTCCAGCAGGTTCACAGCCCCACAGCCTCCCACCCATCCCTCCACCAGCTTCACCATTGGGTGACCTCAATGAGCCCTCACCCCCCATCCACTTTGGGCACCTTCTTCCTCCTACCCTGAAAGCCAGGTGCAGGGAATGGCTCTGGAGCCACAGAGGCCCACAGGGCCAACGGGTGCACGGAGGGGTGCCCAGCCTGTCAAACCCCTAATTCTCCACCCGTCATCGTGAGCACCCCAAAACTGGAGGGGAGGGGGTGACAGCCCCGCCGGCAGGGCCCCCCAGGGTGGCCAGGGCAGTGCCAAAGCCCTGACTCATGGCACGCACGTACCCGCACGGGGTAAAGCGATAGGAGGGGAGGGAGGACGCCGGAGCCCAAAATACCCCGGCGCGCCTGACACCGGAGATTAGCGCTTCGCCCGTGGGACGCTCGCCCGGCCCCGCTCACCAAAACCCCCCAAACCCCT
>NW_008631201.1:5730-8113 GCF_000691845.1 Merops nubicus | reverse complement strand
CGCCGGTGGCTGCCGTCCTCCCCGGTGGTAAAGCCCGTGGGCTGCTCGAGGGTGAGGGGCACGTGGCCCCAGGGGAGCTCGAGGCTCTTCGACACTGGCCTGTATGGTCCAGCCTAAGGAGACAAGATTTCTAACGTGAAGGAATGGGGATTCTCCCTTTTTCCAGTTTCTAGGTTACTGGAGAGCAACAGCTACTTGCCAGCGTTGCTCCAGCTTAGCTGGTTACTGCAGCCTGCCTTGTGAAGCAGGCAGGCAGCGGGTTCCCTGGGACTGACGGTGCTGATGGTGACAGCTACTTCACAAGCATCGAAGGGGACGTTTTTCTCATGGCACTGCCTCTTTCTTTCACAGCCACATTAGTAGCCATGGTGCTGTGTGCATAAATAATACCAAAGTATAGATTAGACAAGTTGCTGCAGCCCTGACAAGGAATAGGAAAATTTGTTTACCTTCTTGCAGCTGAAAATTTTCCTTCGTAACATAATCAACATTTCGATAGATCATTTGTGTATTATTGCATGCATTGTACATCTCTTTCAAGGAAGAATGCATAAAGGGCCTCTTAAATTTCAACTCTAAAATTAGCAGCTAAGGTTGAATGTCATCAGTGTTGCTCATTCGATGAAAAACTTGTTATTCATGCTTGCTTATATGTTAATGTGTTCTTTATTGTTCCCTGTTTAGAAGAGTATTGTGTGTAAAGTAATGCAATTTGGAGAAAGGTTGCAAATTGCTAGAGAAGCAAGCGTACCACTGAGGTCACTGCATGATTTTTTTCCTTCTGTGTGATCAAGTGCTCTTTGCAGCTTGATCTTAGTGTGGGAAGAGGACATTATAAATTATATACTGTGGTAACGGAAGATTTTCATTTCCCTTAAAAGACTGGCAGATTCTCTGAACATCTTATTTTGCTATGAGACATGAGGAAGAGAGCTAAAAACAGGAGGCTTCTAGGTGACAGAGACCAGGACAGAAGATTGAGGTGCAATTACAGCAACAATGACAATTACTTTCCTGTGGCATTTGCAGATGCTTTTTGTTTCTGTGAGAAGATGGGAAAATGGAGGATTGTTTTCTTTGCCTTTTTTTTTCTTTTTTTTTTAATGGGATAAGGCCAAAGGCAGAAATAAGCATATTAAGTGTTTTCAAGGACGGCTGCAGTTCCAAATAATCATTGTTAATGATCTGCCAATGCACAACATGAAGAGGTGCTTCCAGCCCATATCCTCATGTGAGGAAGGCTAAAGAGCATTTGATGCTTTTGTCCTCCTGTTCTGTAAGAGATGAGTTGAAAGTGGTGAGAGTCCCAAAGTGAGTTCAGGGAGCAGGATTTGATACGTTAGTTTTAACACATCAGCCGGCAAACGTTACTTATGTAGTACTGAAGTGGAGATAGCGACGACTGATGGTGCTAGCTCGCTGATCGGGGCTGTGACTGCATCCGCACACTTAAGTTTAATGAGGGTGTCAGTGGTCTTTAAGCATTCCTTCATTAAAAATATCTTTCCTTCCAAGTTTTGTATATTTACACTTAAGCGACAGTTTTGCTAGTTTACCATTTTTCCACTTCACCTCTTTTTATTTTACTGGATATTAGCAAAAGCAAATTTGCAAAAGCAAAAGAATCTGATTATTCTCAAGTTCTGGTATGGCTGACTTGGTGCTGACCCTGAATAAAGAGAAGAAAAATGTAGACAGAAGAATTCTTAGATGTTAATCTGTCCTTACATAGTTTCAGAGTTTGAATCTCCATCCTGAAAGAAAGATTTAATATGGAAATTACTTGCCAAATTATGTTGAATTATGCTTTTTAATGTAATTATGGACATATTTTTACAGGACATAGGAGTATTCTGATTTTTTCCTCGAGGATCCATTTGTGGACTTTTCTTCTTGATCTGTACTGAGCTCTATATACAATTTATAGACTAAAGGACTGAATCACAGGTCTTAAAATCTGAATTTGAGAGAAG
This sequence comes from Merops nubicus, assembly GCF_000691845.1. Classification (NCBI taxonomy): domain Eukaryota; kingdom Metazoa; phylum Chordata; class Aves; order Coraciiformes; family Meropidae; genus Merops; species Merops nubicus. The sequence continues at coordinate 6,140 of NW_008631201.1, read as the reverse complement.
GCATATGTCTGTTTGAAATGAGCATGGAGGTTCAGAGCAGTCTTGCCTAGATAGAGGTGGCAACTATCTTACTGCCATGGTGTGAACTGGTTGTACAAGAGACGGCAATTTCCTGAGTTGCTTTTGAAAAGGGATAACCAAGGGAACATTTGTTTAGTTTTAGCGTAACATTAATCTTCTTCAGCCTTTGTAACCTGAAAGTGATACTGCTTTGGTGTGTTGTGACAAGGCGTTGCCAAAGAGAAGTGTGCATTTGTGTCCTACCTGAGAGTCGGCTGTTACACTTGGTAGATACAATTCCATTTTTGAGAGTGCAAAGGAAGCTCTTGGTTAAAATGCCAACAACAAAGAAACAGAAGTCTGTGTTACCTACCCAAGACTTCTTCAGATCAACAGTTATTTAAAGACCA
>NW_008631201.1:0-5699 GCF_000691845.1 Merops nubicus | reverse complement strand
AAAGAGTGAAATGAGAAAATAACATGTATGAGTAATAGTTAATGAGTCACGTCATTTGTCTGCTTGTATAACTCATGTCAGTCCACACATATGTGATTATTTTATCAAGAATTTCCAAATTATTTAAGCCAATATGTCTGAGGGCCCAAGAGAAATTGAGGGGTTCAATGTCTTTATTACAGAGCTCGCTGGCAATAGATCCTTCTGTCTTTCCCAGTTGTAAACTTGTGGTCCTGCAGATATGTGGAGTTTACTCAAGGACTTTTGTAAATTCCTGTGCATTAATCTTACTTCATTAATAACTGTGATACAGTGTTAAATTTGCTGATGGTGCAGTTATTAATCCAGAGGGGAATTATGATATCAGGCCAGCTGAAAAGACCTCGAGGACCAGAATAACTGGATAAATTTACTCATACAAAGCGCAGCACCGTTCAGCTAAGGTTAATACTGAGAATTTATACTATTAAGATTAATTTAATTAGCTTTAGATCACTGTGGATGAGAATGACCTCATGTATTAACTGATCACAGTGAGCTGCCAATATAGTCTGTTTGTTAAACTAATTCCTGTACAGACTTTCATTCTTCACAGGAGGCATTTCTTCCCTGAAATTTTTATTTGCAATCTTACATTCTGGTCACTGTAATTCAACCGAGGTGAAGTCAAACTGCCGCAGATGCTGAGAGGACTGTTAGGCTGATCAGGGGAATGAAGAGCCTATTTTAAGAGTGAAGAATAAATACTGAACTTAGCTTGGTTAACCCAGGATTAGAGCAGATATGACTGCACTCTTTAAATATGAGGAAAGGAAGAGTAATTTAATGTAAGGGACAACACTGGCATGAGAAGGAACTCAGTAAACCGGCCAACAGTAATTTTAGGTAGGAAATCTGGAGTCTCTATGGCAACCAGTGAGTAAAGCATACTTGAAGGCAAAAAGTTGTTAGTTTTAATACAAAGTTTGACATGCATATGACAGATAGCATTCATGGTTGTCATAGCAAGGAACTGGACTAATCGGCTACCTCTGTGTGATGAATAGAGCAGTGCCAGTCTTTGGCTGAGGCAGACTGGTGTGGCTTGACCACGTCTGTACGGGTACACACTCCTCACCTCCCGAGCTAGGCTGCTTGTGTCCTTACTGCCTGCGGGGAGGTGCCTGGCTGGGCTGAACCGGGCAACCGGGTGGCCTCGGGCACCGCACTCGCACTTTCCCTGCCCGAAAGTGTGAGCTCCAGTCCCTCCGCCATGCCCAGTACCGTTTAATCTCTTACTGGTTCCGGAGAGCTTCTCCCTTCCCTGCTCTTTGTAAAGGGATGAGAAAACCGCTGGTACTGAAACACTGATGGCACTGCGATTTTTGCCATTGTTGTTCCTGTTTTTGAAATGTAAATAATGTTTTATGTGGATTAGGAAAAAAAAAGTAGTAAATGTGGGCAAAAAATGTTGGTTTTTTTTTACAATAGAAAATAATTCACTTAAACTTTGTAAAGTAGTTTGCTATTAGATCCTACTCATAAATCAAAATAGCTGGAAGATATGAGGAAACAAGGCACTTTCTATTTGCTTTGTTGTTTTTCTGTCTGTCTGCATGTGCTTTTAACTACTTTTGGAGAGAGAGTAGGGGATAAGAAGCTGTAGGAGAACATTAGTTGTTCTTACAAAAACGCACAAAGAATGCGGTAATTGCAGTCTTACAAATTTTACATATTACATAAAACCAAAAACAAATTTAAGGATGCTTTCTGTGTTCTTATAAAACAACCTCTTTGGGTTTTTAGATCTTACTGGTGGGTACTAAGTTACAGGGGAGAATATGGGATACTGGTTTACAGACAATTAAACATGAGTACATTCCGGTGTTTTTTCCTTTATACTCCTTTTAATTATATAGCTGTTACAGTGAGATGACCAAAATGGCAAAAGAACAATCAGAAATTTTCTAATGACAATAGGAAAATGAAGCAACAGTTTCTTAGCAACAAACTGAAAAATATGCTAAATTACATAATTTTTTTTTCCTACTGAGGTTTGTGTATGCTAAGTTCCAAGCATTGTTCCAAAGTAGACCCAGATTTTCACATGTGTTTCTTCTAGATTAATGTTCTTGCCGGTTTACCTCACATTGGAGTTTCTTTAAAGAAACACTCTTTGTGGAGATGCTCTTACCTGGAGTATGAATGGAATCAAAAATCTCATTTCTCAAGGCTAAGGCATTAGATGGAACATTAAAGCTGCATTTTTTAAGGGTATAGTGAACTGTAAAACAAAAATACAAGCAAACCTTTCCAGCCAGAGGTTGTTGATTTGGAAATGGTGAGTGACAGCTGAAAGAGCTCTGGCCATCTCTTGGTGCTGGTGAACAGACTGAATAGTTTAGGTACTAAGTCCTGAGCAGAACTGTGATTACACAGTGCATAATGTACATGGTGTATGTTATGAAAGGATTTTTTTTTTGTGCAATATTAAATTAACAGAAAAACAGGGAAATGAAGAATGAAGTGTTTAATTTAATTTCGACTTTAAGTAAATTACTCAGTATTCTAAATTTAAAAAAATAATCAACACACAAGAAAACCCCAAATGCACCAAGAGCCCACCCACTCTGGAAAGAAAGTATTACTTTGAAGTTGACCCAAAATGTATTGCTTCCTCCCTCCCCGGTATAATCCAAAACAGTCTGTAGAATTTTTCCTCCTTCTTTGTTTGGCCATCACAGAAGGAATTCTGGGTTTTAACCTGGAGTGCACACGATTTGTCAGAAAGCAAAATGCCATGTCCTTCTGTGCCCCCCAAACATCTTCCTTCATATTCCAGCTGATTCAGTCATTGCAATACGTGCTGAGACTTCCTAAATTTTCAGTTTCTCTGTGAATAATTTCATTTACAGGTTAATTCTTCAGGAGGATGTAAAGGTAAAGTAAAAATGACAGCCTTTTCAGAGCAATGTTCAGAAGGCAGACAACTAACTGCTGGGCAGCAAAAGAGAACTGTGAATCTCTGCAACATGACAAATCCCTTCACCCCAGAGTCCTTAGGTTGAGTCAGTGTACCTGAAGAATCCCTCAGGTACAAGGTCCTCCCATCTATTTTGTCTTTGTTTTTATTTTTTTTTTTTCCCTCTTAGTCTGTATTGCATTTAGGGTTTATTGCTTTAGAAGGCATGAATAATACTATTTCTTTTCTTCCACTAGTGCCATGGGTGACATTTTCCTAGGTGCTCTGCAGTTGCCTCCATCAATAAAGGGTTATTTAAAATCAGCCGTGTTTTGGCTTTGCAAGCTTATGCAGCTCCTCTGTTAAAGTGGAGCTTGCAATTCACTCTGGATTTCACAAAAGCAGTACGAAATAGCTCTTCATTCTATTACAATAGCTCTGACAAGGTTAGAATGAAGCTGAAAGTAGACCTTTATCTGGGAGAAGAGAGTAGTGGGAAAGGGAGGAGTTGAAAGCAGCAGCAGTGGAAGGGAAGTCATGCATGACTTCCATAACAGATGAGAATGACAGATCACTTGGGATGAATGTGCTTTTGGATTTACTATCAGAAGAGATTTGCTTTTATATATGTGGTTTTGGAACAAAATACGCAAGCTGTTTTTTTTTTTTTTCTTTCTACCTGGCAAATGTGTGTCAAAAAGAGCTATGCTCATACTGAGTCTGGGCAAGCTAATTCCTTCTGTGATCATTATTCTGGCCCAATATTAAATGTACATGAAAAAAATTCTTATATTTTTATTCCGCTTTTCACATTTCCAGGACATTTGTAGATCTTTTTAACATATCTACTGGTTTTAAAATTAATGGGAGTCATGCCTGCACAGTGCTTCCTGGACTGAGTTACACAGGCAGATTTTTAAAGGCATTAAGGGAGCTGTTTACAAGTTCATAAAAACCCTATCTTCTTTAGTGGCGTACAAAATTTATGTAAAGCATAATATGATAAATCAGCCTATTTGTATATGTAAACTCCATATTCTTCAGTCTTTAAAACTGTTATTAAATACCTGATAGGAAAACAGCAATGAGTTCCTGGCCCACAAAAGCAAATGTCTTCGTTCTTGTAAGATCTTTAAGATGAACAAGAATTATTTGCAAGATGAAATAGCCACAAATTGGCTGCATAAGAATTTGCAAAAGGAATTTCCTAACTAATTGAGATTGGGATTTCAGTATGTTTTCCTAATACTTAGCACTTGCAGAAGCCTGCTTGTCAGGATTCTGAATTTGAGAAAAGAATATTTTATAACAGTCTTTTTATTTCTCCTTATGGAGCTAGTTAGTTAACTACTCTTAGGGGACCTAGGTTCAGTTATAGATATTTTGTCTGCTGTGTGATGAATTTTCCTAGTTGAAAGGATAATGCAAAGGAGATGGTCAGCATAGTTTCTCATTTTAATTTGTCATCATGCCTCAAAAATGCCAAATGGTTTTGGTTTTCTATTACATAACAGTTTATTTATATGTACTTTGAATTAGATTTTTCTGCTAGTAATTCTGTTACACATTTGGAATTAATGGAAATGCTTTAAGTTTTTAATGGCTTAACTGAGCACGGGATTTGGCCTAAGTGTTACACAGAGAAGTAACACACAAAGGACCATGTTTATTTTTGGCTGATTGAAAGCTGAGGTACTTAGCAATCATAAAATAAAAGCCAATCAAATTCTGGGCAATATACTACATGATATTATCTAACCCTTACAATTTCTGGAATAATGTTAGTATTTTATTGACAAAACTTACTGGGTCATGTGGGCACTTCTCAGTATTAGTGAAACATTACATGCACACAGATAAGCCCTTCTAAAATATTTACAAAGGTTTCTAAACTCTGGTGTAGGTGTGATTGTTTAGGTCTGCTCCATATCATGTTTGCAAAGGTTTTGAAGACTGGAGAATTACTTGTCTCAGTAAACACTAAGCACAACTGTGTATGTTGATTCTTGTCCTGTATACATTTTGCATCACTAGCTTACCCACCACTCCACCCCCACCCCCCATTTACTGATATTTTAAAAAAGATAGCATTTTCCATGCTATAGCATTTGTCCACCAATCAAGGGTAAAAACAGCATACCTTTATTACAGAATCACCGAATCACAGAATCACAGAATGTTAGGGATTGAACGGGACCTCCAGAGATCATCGAGTCCAACCCCCCTGCCAGAGCAGGACCATCTAGTCTAGAGCAGTTACTCTGAAATACTATTTCAAATCTCCTTTGTACCCTCAATATGCTCAGTATTTGTGAGCCAGAACAGTAAATTGTACAGCATCCAAGGACTCATGGCATCTATCAGGAAGAATATCCATACTGGAATCTGCCCTGCTGCAAGTATTAGGGGTATGTAAGCTGAATCAGGGAAAAGTTCGGAGAGGTGAAGAGTAAGTTATGAAGAGTGGAAGTGCTGCCTTTGGTGTAGAATCACAATTCACTGCCACTGATGTTGAAGAATTTGGGGTTTGGCTTTTTTTTTTTTTTTCTTTTTAGATTAATATAAATTAATCTATTAATTGGAGGAGGAACTGGCTTTGGACTTTTCATTGAAGTCAGCCCGTTTATAGGTTTCTTCTGTTTCTGCTTTGAAATGGCTGTGACAGCGGGTCAGGAGCCGGGCGAGGTATCCTAGCACAGCTGGAACGGGGCCGGTGGCAGTGGAAGAGGAGCCCCACGGCGGGGCCGCAGCCGTGGGA
>NW_008631200.1:384-4848 GCF_000691845.1 Merops nubicus | reverse complement strand
TAAACTTCCCGCACCGGCGGCTCCTTTCCTTGGGAGGGCGGGGAGGTGCGGGGCTGAAGCGGGACTGCGCTGCCCCGCTGGGTGCTTCCCCGCCAGCCTCGGGAACAATGACTCCTCCGGGGTGGCGTGGGCGCTGGGTCCCAGCCTGGGTGGAGGGCAGAGAGCCGGGGCTCTGGGACCTGGCTCCGCCATCGCCGGGTGAGAGGGGAGCTGATCTGTAAAACTCTGACTTATTTAAGCGACCTGAGAATGATGGGGGCTTCAATTGGGCTTTCTTTGGGACTGGCTGCACTATTCATTCCTGCGGATGGCAAGTTAGATCCACAAAGGAAGAAAGAATGACACAGAGGAGAGGACATTTGTGGCAGGGGTTTGAACAGGTTGAATAAAAACCTCATGTAACGAGCCAAACAAAGCCACGAAGCTGATCTTTGGGAGCGATGATTATGTATATAGGCTTAAAAGGTAAATCAAGCCTCCATGATGGCTTCTCTCTTTGCCTCCCCTTTGCATCTGGCAGCCTGCTTGCTCTCCCCCATGGCCTCCCTGAGAACTGGGCAGCCTGGCACTACCTGAAGGAGCTTTTTATCCTCAATCCATAAAGGTGACATTCATATTTTAGCGCTAAGGAGGCTCTGTCGTAGGCGAGACTATCTCAGCAGAGATCCCTGGAGTTGTGAGCGTGATTGGCTTGCCTGGGGAGGGGACACTGCCCGTGTGTGTTCCCCCCCCACCTCCTGCTTTATTTTTCCTGTAGTAATTTGACTCAGCAAAGGGATTTTCACCGTGCAGGGAAGGTGAGGGGATTGCTTTGGTTGGTATTTAACTCTTAACGGCATGATCTGGTGATCAAAGAAAGGGGAGGGGGGGCTGAGAGGCTTTCATTAGCATCGGCCAGAGACAGCATTTATAAAACCTGCCAGATGCCGAGGCTGAGTCTCCTCTGAGGAAGGGAGGATGGAGAAACACAGCCCAGAGAGAGCCGTGGTGGCCCTGCTTGGGGTAGCCCCTGTCTGGAGCCATCCTGGTGCCCCAGCTGGTTCCTGCCCTTCACGGCAGCACCCCCCAAAAGATGCTGATTCGGGATCTCTGCTCTCACCCCGTTGCTGGTGGGTCTCTTGGCACGTGAATGTGCCAACCTGCTGAAAAATGGGATCTTTGGTTTTCCATCAGGCCCTGGGGACTCACTCCTGTGTCTGGAGGGTGTAGCTCTTCTCTGTTTCAGCCTGTGTCTAGACAGCCTGGGTCTGAGGGGGCATCAGCCTCCCCGAGGATGGCAACGGGCCAGAGCATCGCTTCCCTCGCTCCACGGGGTGAGGATTTGGTGCTGGCAGCCAGCAGTGGGAACCTGGGGTCTTTCTGACATACAGAGACCTGTTTGCTGCAGGAGTGGAAGGAGCAGGGAGATAAACCTGACTCCTAAGCTGGGGCCACGAGCAGCCGAAAGGGATGGAGAAAATGTGGTGGTGAGCGGCAGGAAAGAGCCCGTGTGGGAGCTCACTGGGAAAGGCATCGGAGAGAAAACAACCTCCAGCTCCTGGGCTGGGGTGGGGGCACCCGGAATGGACAGCACCCAACCCTGGGCTCTGCCAAGGGACGAGGGGTCACGTCAGCAACCCCCCGATCCCCAACCGGGGCATCCCAGGGGGCTGGCTGCTGGGAAGGAGCACAAAGGAGCTCGGGGCGGGAGGGACTTGCCGAGCCTGACTGAGCCCATTAAATATGTATCCCCCACCCGGCGTGAGGGGCTTTGCTTCCCCACCACTAATGAATGGGGAGTGGCTGGTGCCTCTTCAAAAGGCTCCTTCCCCCTTCTGGGGGGACCTTGAAAGGCTGTTTAGTTAAACAAGGTCACAGTCAGCACCCAAGTCAACGTGTTTGGTTTTAAAGAGAGGGGGGGACAGAGATGGAGACAGTGATTTTATTTGATAAACCGCAGACCTTTCAGCGGCTGGTGATGAATGGGGTATTGGATCTGGAGATAAAAGCTGATGTGTCTCCTGCCTGTCTGCCTTAATTGGCCTGGGTGTTCTGCCTTCGCCTGCGAGCTCCCGACTGGCAGCTCAGCTTGGAAACCTGCCCTCTGAACAACAAAAACGCCAGGCTGGCTGCCGCTGTCCAAAAAACCCTCTCACCAGAGGGCTCCGGGGCTTCGCTCGGAGGTGGTTTCGTTGGGGAAGGGAGAAGATGGGCAGTTTTTTGGGGTTTTTTTCTTACAAAGAGCATCCTTCCGGGGAGCGCTGGGCTCGGTGCTGCTGCCACACGGGCAGTTGGGCTGTTACCCCGGGGGACCCCCGGACCAAAGCCACCCAGGGAGGGGGGAGGTGGAGGTGGAGGTGGAGGGGGTGTTAGACTGGGAAGGCCTCCCATGCCCCGTGGCAGAGCCGGGGAGCTGCAGCCTCCTGAGGTGACCTGGATTTTGTGCCAGCATGGGCTACGTGCGTGGGGTGGCCGCGGTGTCATGGGTGATGTCTGCCAGGCCAGGAGATGCTCTCAGCAAAGAGAGGTTTGCATGGGGATGGAGCAGAGGGGGGGAATGCTTTCTCTGCCCCAGATGTCCCTTTCTTGTCACCTGCTCAGGCTGCAGCGTGGAGAAAGGGCTGGGGAGAGGATGGTGGAGTGGAGCACAGGGAGGGGAAAGGAAGGACGGGAGAGAGGCTCGTCCTGCTCTCCGGCTGGGCTGAGAGGGGAGGAGACAGCACTGAGGACCTGCTATGCCTCCCCTCTTCTCTCAGCCTGCCTGTGCCCTGAGTTTAATTCCCTCTGTCCCTTTGTTTGCTGCGGGGATTGAAGTGAGGAGGGAGGCAGGATAACGCCCCGGAACCCCCCATGGTGCTAGAGCTGCCGCTCAGCCTGGGCTGCACTGGCACGGGCAGAGCTGGGCGTTCAGCCACTGGCCTTCAAGGCTGACCCGTGAATTTGTGGTACTCAAACCAGGGGCTGGAGGGGGGAGAGCCCTACTGGCTGTGGGATCCAACCTTGGCACGGCCGCAGGATGGGCATCTCTGCTCTAACCCCTCTCCAGGTGGGAGTCAGGGGCAATGCCTCAGGGCAAGCCACTCAGGGGTGTGTCTGGGGGGAGCGTGTGCCCTGTCCCTCTGCTCATCCTGGTGAGCTGTCACCCCACACCAGGGCCCTCACCCACCTCCCCATGGGCCAGCTGGAGCCCCCCGAAGTGGCTATAGGTGATTCACCCACGTGGGGTAAGCTCAGCTCCTGGGGGCAGATGGCAGCCCCAGGAGGGCACTTTCACTGCTGCCTGCCTCGTCTCCCCACTCCGTTTTGTCCCTGCAAGGCTTCCCCTCTTGTACCTCCCTTCCCCTTCCCCTCGGATTTTCCCTTTGCCTCTGGGAAGCTCCCATTTTTCCATCCCCTTGGGGACTTGCTGGAGGAAGCTCTTTCTGCCGGTGCCAACCCACCCCCGCAGCATACTAATAGTCAGCTCCCAGCACCATTATTCAGGTTAAATACCCTCCATTGTCCCTAAGCTGGTGGAGGAACTGAGAGGCCCCCTCGGTGGCAGCCCCAGAGGAGGCACAGCCTGGTGAAGCCATTTTCATAGCGGTGGCTCCATGATGTGGCAGAGAACCCAGGGCCACTGCCCCTAAATCTTCCTGCTTCTCCTTTCTCCTAGGAAGGCTCCCAGTCCTGCAGCGATGCTCGGGGACCACAGGGCTGCCCAAAAACCACCAGGCTGCTCCCCAACCAGGCCAACAGGGACCCCGGGTGGGAGCAGAGGGGCAGCTCAGAGGCTGCCCTGGCTTTTGGATGTCTTGCCTGGGGGCTTCCCCGGGGAGCTTGGGGGAAGGAGATGGTGAACCTGAGGCTGAGAATGGGAGGAGGAGGCATCCAGCCAGGGCATGGGGGAAGGATGGGATGAGCTGAGTGGTCCCAGGGTGGGGTGGGCTGTGGGGCAGAGGGTGGGCACGTGTGCTCCAGTTGCTTCCTGGCATAGAGGAGCTGCTGAAGCCTCTGAAGGGTTTGGGAGGGGGTTGGAGGGGAAGCTGGCAATGGGAAGACATTTCAGAGGGGTTTGTGGCTGCAGCTGGTAGTTGTCTTGGAGGGCAGGAGGAGGATGGTGCCATCTGCCTGGGAGTGGGGTTCCAGTGGGGTGCCTGCCACTGGACCTCGGGGTGAAGCTCTGCAGGGCTGGGAGGGGGCAGCTGTTGGGACACTAGCTGAGGTGTGGGTGGTCACCAAAGCTGGGCTGGTGGCAGCTGGGGCCTGGTGGCAGGCAGGCTGCAGCTGGTAGTTGTCTTGGAGGGCAGGAGGAGGATGGTGCCATCTGCCTGGGAGTGGGGTTCCAGTGGGGTGCCTGCCACTGGACCTCGGGGTGAAGCTCTGCAGGGCTGGGAGGGGGCAGCTGTTGGGACACTAGCTGAGGTGTGGGTGGTCACCAAAGCTGGGCTGGTGGCAGCTGGGGCCTGGTGGCAGGCAGACCCCTGGCAAGGGGAGCAAACGGAG
>NW_008631200.1:0-283 GCF_000691845.1 Merops nubicus | reverse complement strand
CAGAGCAGAGGTGACCCCCTTGCACACATCCCCCAGGGCCTCTGCACCTCAGGGGGCCACAGATGAGTCAGAAACCAAAGTAAATATTCTCTGGGTTTCCTGGGGTGTGCAGGCGTTGTCCCAAAAGATGCTGCAAGCCCCAGAGGGGCAGGAAGGGCTGGAGGGGGCTGAGGGGAAGGGGATGATAACTCCAAGGGATGTTGGACTCCTCATGGGGAAACCCCTGAGCCTGAGGAGTGATGGAGATGGGTGGGCCCCTACCCAGCACCCCCAAAGAGCGGTG
>NW_008631199.1:4151-5872 GCF_000691845.1 Merops nubicus | reverse complement strand
GCAGGGGAGGAGGTCGGAGGGGAATCGAACGGAAGAACAGAACAAAACAAAAAAAGAAAGAACACATAATGAAGGTTTTCCGGCCAAGGGGCAGGGACTTACGCCGTAGCGCTTGAAGAGGATGTCCAGATCCTCGCTGCCTTTGCGGTACTTGTCCTCCATCAGGGGGCTCTGGTCGATGGAGTCGTCGCCGTCGGGCTCGGGGCTGTCACAGCCGTTAAAACCTTTCTTTCTTAACGTCTGCAAACACAACCGGGACAGTCTGAGATCTGGGAGTGGGGCCGGGGACCACGGGACCCCCCCAAAAACAGCCCCCGGGGCCACCGGGAGGAGGAACGGCACAGACTGGGACCTTCACCCCGCGACGTCGTGGGACTCAGGGGGGTTGGAGAGGCAGGATGGGGCCATTGGGTTTTTGGACCACGGTGGCCCTCATTTGAGTGGCACCAGGGTGCCTCTCATTTGGGAATTACAATGGGGGGATGGATGGATGGGTGGATGGATGGATTGGTGGATGGATACATGGATGAATGGGTGGGTGGGTTGATGGATAGATGGGTGGATGGATGGGTGGATGGGTGCATGGATGGATGGATGGGTGGATGGATGGATAGATGGGTCCATGGATGGATGGACAGATACATGGATGAAAACTTCTTTGCTTTCAAAGGATCTGCTTAAACCAGAGCTGAGTTTGGCCCCGTACCAGCTCAGGCGCATCCATCACCTACAATTCCTACAATGAGGAGGGGAAATAAACCTTTCTGAGGCTAAAAATAGGGCAAAAGCTTCAACCCAACAGGAAAACAAAACCCAAAGTAAGGAGCAAAGAGTGGCTCCCCCCTGGCCAAACCAAACGCCCAGGTACCACAGCAGAGGGCACGTGCCAGGGCAACAGCCCTGGTGGGGTGACACCAGGAGGGTGACGGTGACAGCCAGCAGCTAATTAATGACAGGACATCTCCTCCTTCAACAGGAGCCCTGTAAGGGGCTGGGGCTCTGTGCAGGGTCTGGTGACAAGTCCCAAGCCCCTCCTTGGTGCTCAGTAGCCAACGTGCAGATTCTGTTCCGCGGGCACATTTAATCAGTTTATTTTCAAAATACCAAAAGCAATTAGGCGTCATTATGGAACCAGCACTTGCCAATTTATGGGGTTTTTTTTTTTACAAGTCAAAGCTGCAGAATTTCCTGGAAGTCTTGGTCTGTTTTCATGCCAAATTCAGCAGGGGGAATAAAAAAAAAAAGAGCCTTGACAATTCTTCTCTGTTTTAAACAGTGAGAAACATCAAATCTCAGAAGGGTTTGGGTTGGAGGGGACCTTACAGATCATCTCCTTCCAAACCCCCTGGCATGGGTAGGACACCTCCCACTAGAGCAGGTTGCTCCAAGCCCATCCAGCCTGGTCTTGAACACAGCCAGTGATGGAGCATCCACAGCTTCCCTGGGCAACCTGGGCCAGGGTCTCACCACCCTCAGAGCGAAGAACTTCTCCCTAATTTCTCACCTAACTCTCTCCTCTTCCAGTTTGAAGCCATCACTCTTTGTCCTCTCCCTACAAGCCCTTGTAAAAACTCCCTCCCCAGCTTTCTTGTCTCCTTCAGCTCCTGGAAGGCCACAAGAAGGTCTTCCCAACAGCTCTAATTCTGAGGCCAAAACGTACCCAGGCGTGGAGCTTCACCCACCTGCAGGCTCCAGGGAACACGGAGCTTGGAGAGGAATTC
>NW_008631199.1:582-4131 GCF_000691845.1 Merops nubicus | reverse complement strand
GGCGGCATTGGCTCAGCCTCTTCCCACAGGTCTTGCTTGGCCACAGCCAAGGGAGAGGCACCAAACTCAACCCCTGGTGTGTTTTCCACCCAGATGAAGCTTTTCACAGTGTTTTCAATTCAAATTACTCCTCATGGGTGGAATTTTAATGCTCGTTACTCAGATTTAAGCTGCAGAGGGAAAAGTCCTCACCCACATCCAGCCCCACCAGCGAAGGACTCCTGACCATGGAGGCATCTGAAGCCTTGGTTGGTGTTACCAAACTCCTGCTGCTTAATAATTATTCTCTAATCACCTAATAATAATACCTGGCACTGCTAATTTGTGTGACTGATTGTCTCTTTATAGAGACAGGGAGCAGGAACTCGAGTCCTGGGTGTGATCAGGAGGCTCCCGGGGCTTTTTCTGCAGGTTCCCAATGATTTTTCCCCTATTATTTTACTATTTTTGTACAAGTCCTTGTTTGTTTTTAGAACGGGCCCAAAAAAAGGTCCAAGTGCTGCTGGTGGGGAAGGAATCTCTGCCTGGTTTTTTTTCTTCTGTGGATTTTTTTCCCCAAATCCTTTTGTTTCACCCCTGCAGCCGTAAGATGGATAGTTGAGCTTTTCTTTAAAAAAAAAAAAACAAACAAAAAAGGTTTTTCCTCTTTCTCTTTCAGAGGCCAAATGGAAAAAGTTGTTCCATGAGCAGTGGAAGGGATGAAGCTGGGTTTCCTCTGGAGGGGTGCAAAGGGTGCCTGGCTGGAGAGACTCTCTGGTGTCTCATAAGGGGCTGTGCCCCCCCTGCAGTGGTTCTTTTTGCCCCTGGAACTGGATTTTTTGCCTCTGCCCTCCCATCCCTGGTTGGGAAACAGATGGAGTTAACTCCCCACATCCCTGGAAGCTCTTCTCTGCCAAAGGCTGCCAGCAGGTTCAGGACCTGGGGCCACAGAGAAGCAAACTCCATCCCCCAGGACCCTCAAAGAAGGGAACCTCACAACTGAATTTTGCTGCCTGAATTCTGTTGCCTGCAGCTGAATTAACAGGTTGCCCAGAGAGGTGGTAGAAGCCCCATCTCTGGAGACATTCCAGGTGATCTTGGGGCGCTGAGCAACCTGCTCTAGCTGCAGATGTCCCTGAAGGGTGGTCGGACCCGATGAGCTTCAAAGGTCCCTTCCCACCCAACACATTCCATGATTCTACAAGTCTGTGATTTTCAAGAGATCTCAACTGAGCAACAACACCCTAAAATCTGCAGCACTGAAGCAGCCCAGGAGGTTTTAAGCAGCCTCCAGCTGCCCCAGCTCTGCCCTGGCTTTGTGGTGGCAACAGGCAGATGCCACCAGGCACTTCCCCATGTCCTTCTCCTCTGTGGGTCCAATCCATTCAGTGTCCAGCAGCGTCACCTCAGCAGCTCTTGCCTTGCTCCCTTCCCTCTCCTCGGCCACTAACACCCCAAAATCAATCACAATTTAAGATTTGGAGCCCCACAGCTCCCTGCCACGTTGGCTTTGCAGCACCCTGAGCCCCACGGGGCGGTTGTGGTGCCGCCGTCGCCGCTCCTGTAGGGAACCCCCCGGCAGCCCCAGGACCCCCACTGGGCACAGAGGGGGGAAAACCCTTCCCTGGGTTCCCCAATCCCATGATATGGGATCAGAACCCTCAACCCAGGGGGCAGGGAGGGGAGGAAGGGGACAGGGACAGCATGGTGGGACAGGAGGCACCGGCGGGTGGGTCTGGGAGAACAAAATGCCATTTCCAGCCACGCCACTGTCAGCTCTTGGGTGTTTTTTTTCCCTTTTATTTTTGGATAAAAAAATGTGCGTCCCACATTTTCTGCTTTTTGACAAGATGATGTAAAAGGAAAACAATCCTGCTGGAGAATCAAACCCAGAGATTCCTCTTCTCAGGACCTCTGCAAGGTCTCTTAGAAAAGAGCTTTCCTCCTCACACCCTTTTCCAGAGGAAAAGCAGGAGATGCAAAGAGGCACAAGACCTGTGTCCCTGGGCTGTACCAGTGGAACATGGAGATTTTTTCATGTCAAATAGATTTAAAATCATTCCCTCACAAAGGAAAATATAAAAAGGAGAAAACCAGGGTGAGGATTTCACATGGCAAAAAACAACTGCTCTTTGTCAGCCCATCTCCCTGTCACCCCCAGGTCTCTGCACTCTGTTGGGAGTCCCCCCATGGCAGGTCCTGCTCTTCCAAGCAATGATCCCTCTCCTATGATCCAAGCTCATCCAGGAGCAGATTCCCAGCCCGGAGAGGGTGAGGGAGCAGCAGGAAATGCAGAACATGTGAGAGGAAACGATGCTCAACCAGGATGTGGTCAACTTCCCTTAGAGGAGGGAGACTCAACCAGCCAGGGGTTTGGGGAAGTCTGGATGAGGATGAAGACACAGCACCAGCAGCAGCCTCTGCACCTCACCATTTCCTCAGCATCAGAGTCCCCGAATCCCAGTGAGGTGGGGCTGGAAGGGACCTCTGGGGATCATCTCATCCCACCCCCTGCTCCAGCAGCTCACCCACAGCAGGGTGCCCAGGATCCCATCCAGCCCAGTCTGGGATCTCTCCAGAGCAGGAGACTCCACAGCCTCTCTGGGCAGCTGCTCCAGGCTCGGCCACCCTCACCCCAAAGAAGTTTCTCCTCCTGCTCAGGTGGCACCTCCTGGGTTCCAGTTGGTGCCCGTTGCCCCTTGTCCTGTCCCTGGGCACCACTGAGCAGAGGCTGGGCCCAGCCTCTTGCCCGCCCGGCGCTGCTCAGATCCCCTCTGAGTCTTCTCTGCTCCAGCTCAGCAGCCCCAGGCCTCTCAGCCTGTCCTCCTCCCAGAGACACTCCGTTTTGCACCCTGTAAAATGTCTGATTTTACAACAACCTCAGAACGACAACTGGGGATCAGCCCCCCCTGGATACTCAGCCATGGAAAGGGGAGCAATCGCTGTGTGGCTTTAACTGGCCCTGGAGCACCCCCTTGCCTGGCTCTCCCTGCTCCCACCCCAGGCCCCTCTCAGGAGCTGGCACGTCAGCCGGGCTGCCAGGAAACGAGAAGCGACAGCGAGGAGCAAAGCCGGCGTGATCCCAGCCTGGGCACGCACGTGGCACCCAGCGTGCCTGTCTGGGGGCCTCAGCTGGCCCCCGCCTGGCAGAGGAACCCCCCTCGCTGCATTAGGAGAGATTTTCTCAGACTTAAAAGCTTCCACTGGCCAGGACTACGCCGGGCACGGAGAGAGCCGCGGGGCTGGCGGGGCCCAATCCCGCTCCCCGGCACGGCTCCAGTCTGGAGGTGCCCCCACAGGGGATGGTCCCCAAACAGCAGTGGGGGTGTGGAACCCCTCCTGACCTGGGGCTGGGCACAGCCATCCCAGAGCAGCTCTGCCTCCCACTACGGATCCAAGGGGATAAAGTCCACAAGGGCATCCCCGGGCAGCACGTGACGGGTTGTCCCCAGTGCCCTCTGCAGACCAAACCTCCCCTGGGCCAGAGAAAGGGGATTTCATGTTTACTGTGGGTTTAAAACAGAAATTGAAGAACATGAAGTGCTCAGACTTGGTGGTACCGACACCTTT
>NW_008631199.1:0-477 GCF_000691845.1 Merops nubicus | reverse complement strand
GAGTCATCCAGGGCCTCAGTGCTCCTCAAGCTTTCTGTGATGCTGCCAGAGCCATTCAGGGTAGAAAGGGGCCACGGGTATTACAGGGAAGGCAGATGTCTGCAGCAGCCCCCTAAAATCCACTTAAAATCATACGTGGTATCAGATTCACAGCCTGTGCCATCACTTCTGTAAATGCCCGATGCCAGGGAAGATGTGAGGATGTGAAGATGCTTTTGGAGGAGTCAAATTCAACCACGAGCCACCAAGAAACACAAGATAAACTGAGTCCATGCCTGGTGGGGACAGAGCTGGGCCAGCAGGACCTGACCTGGGCGAGGGGAGATGGACACCAGCACCGGGAGCAGGAACGGTCTGCCAGGGGTGGGAATTCGGGAGGGGAAACAACCCAAATCTCTGAGCAGCCCTGACCCTGCTCCAGGCCGAGGTGAGGATGAGGAGGGATGCTCGAGTGACCTCAAAACCGGGCTGCACCCC
>NW_008631198.1:6442-10374 GCF_000691845.1 Merops nubicus | reverse complement strand
GAACCTCAGTGGGTGATGATAAAAGGGTTGACCTACTTGGGCCAGCATCAAGTAGAGAGGAAATTTCATGGGACTAGGTCAGAGTCCATTTTGTTCTACACAGAACACCCTTTGCCTCCCTTACACCCTCAGTAAGGGGTGTGTGGGTACCAAGCTTAGAGGCATGGATGGGATGCAGTAAGTGGGAGCAGGCTGGGAAGGTTTCTCCCTGCATGGCACTGAAAGTCAGATATGGTGACCACATCTCTAAAAGGATTTTGAAAAAAAATGGAGGATGCACAAAATAATTACAATATAATTTGGATGCTGGAGAAAACACTTGCCAGGGACACAATGACAGCGTTCAGTCTGTTATCTTACCAAAAAAGGGAGCCTGAGAGGTCACTTGATTATAAGCACTTCACAGAGAAAAAAATACTTGGTGTGAAAGAGCTCTTTAACTTTGTTAATAAAGGAGGCTGGAGCCTGTACTCAAAGTGTAAATAGGAAACACAGCAATGGGCCATGCTACCTGAAAAGTGCCATCTGTTCTGCCTCCTCACACCCTCCACCCTGTCAGAGAAGATACATCAGCTGAAAGACACTGGATTCATTACAGGCAAAACAGAGCAATGGTACTTCACTTGGAGTTGCACAGGGGGCCTGGATAAATGAGTGGTCACTTCAGACCTTAAAAATCTCTGAACCTGCAGGCACAAGCTACAGAAAGCACTGTGTAAGGATGCATCTTCGACGCCTCCAAGAAAGTTTTTCTGCCCTTTGATCTCCCTGTGTTACTAGGCTGCAGCAGGAACAACCCCAGGCACCCCAAGTCTACCAGCAGCCACTGGTCTCATCTGCCACCTGGGGACAGATCCAGGAACGTCCACGCTTCCCAGTTTGGGCCTGCCTCTGCCCAAGCCCACAACAGGCAGCACTACTACACAGGATGGCTGCTGGCTTGGCCAGGGTCACCCTGGGCTGTAGCGATGCCTCTCTTCTCTGTGAGGCTGGTGTAAGAAGAAATACCAAGAATATTCTCCCAGGCCCTCTCCTGCATGTGTTTTTTTCTCATTTCACTGTCCCAAATGCCTACACCAAGGCCTATGAGACTGCCAGTGCACAATCGCTTCCCCTGGCTGCACTTCTTGCAACCTCTAACCCCATTATGACTGCAAGAGTGAGGCTGCTGAACAAATCAAGGAGAACAGAGGTACAGGAGTATCAGAGCTACAACAGGAGTTCAATCCCACAATGCAGATGTGGGGTCAGATGTTATGACCCCTGAGGGAGATGCTGGCAGGTTCAGGACAAGTGCCTGGGGAGAGACAGGGCACGTGTGGAGAACTTCAGCAGCATCAGAAGGAAGCTGAAGACCTGTGTCCTGGAGCAGAAGCTGTGTTGGGTTTGCAGGACTCATTCTCCCACACAGTTATTGGCCCTGCCCAGCAGTCTATCTCCACACGATATGCAGAGGCCAAGAAGATGTTCAGGACCTACTGTATATAATCCAAAACTTGGGAGTAGTCCCTGCCTGCAGACCTTACTAGCAAGACCAGCCTGCGCCTGTCTCACAGCCTGGACAACCAACCACCAGCCTTGCTAGCACAGGGACAGAGCAGTGCACTGCCTGGTCTGGCAGCCAAGACCCCTGTTTCAGTCCTTGCTCCAATGGAATCAGACCTAACTTAGCAGAAATTGCAAGTCCACCAAAACAGCATGAAGTTTCTAAAAACACACCCGTTTCCTCTCCTCCCAAGAAGCTTAGAGGCTTCAAAATCATCAAGATCTCCAGTCCCTTTTGTTTTCCCCACAACCTGGTTTCTAGAGCCCACAATCTTCATTCCTGACCTACCTCGAAGCTGAGACTCTCTGTGGATGCCAAACTCCAGCATCTGGGGCTTGGAAGCTGTCACTGAAGCTTCATAAGCAGGCTGCAGTTTCTGCCTCAGGGAAACACCCCTGCAGTGTCCATGCCAAGGCACTAGACTGAAACATGTATTGGGCCTGAGTGTCTTCAGGCTCGTCCTTGGCTCTCCCACTCTTCATCAGAAAGGATCCTGGGCATCTTGGTAGACAGTACACAGAGCATTGTGTGCACTGGCAGTGAAGACATGTAGCAGCATCCTATGCTGTGTGAGAGGAACACAGCCAGTAGATCAAGGGAAGTGACTGTACCTCTACACCAGCACTTGGTAGCCCCTCTGAAGTAAGACTGCACACAGTGTCTGCCCCAACACAGAACAACATGGACAAAGCAGTGGGACTGCAGTAAAGGACCACCAAGGTAGTCAGCACTTAAATCACTTGTCCTGTGAGGAAAAGGCAGGGGGAAGGAGGCTTGTTCACCTTGGAGAAGAGATGGTTTCAGGGGCACCACAGAGCAATTTGTCAGTACCTACAAGGAAGTTATCTGAAAAGACAGAGACAGGCCCTTATCAGTGGTGCTCAGTACAAGGATGGGAGACAATGGCATAACTATAGACATGTTCAGACTAGATAAGAAAAAATCTCTTCCTCACGAGGACAGGCAATCATTGAAGCAGGGGTCCAGAGAGTTCTGCAGTCTCCCACCTTAGAGGCTTTCAAGACCTGCCTGGATGAAGTCCTGAGCAACCTGGTCTGACCTCACAGACCTGAGTAGAGCACTGCTGAAGTCCCCTCCTACCCGAATTATCCTGTGATCTCTAACTCAGCATAGAAGGAGAAAGAGTCCTTTAACTCTGAACCCACAGGGCAGGCTGAGGTGAAATGTCAGCTGCCTCCATCAGCTACACAGTCCCCTTCCAAAACACACTTCGCTGCCCTTCCAGGCGCTGCTGTGCAGGAGAGATGAACACTTGCTTCCCCACTCCCATACATTCAGAGTCCTAAAAGCTCCTGCTTGGTCAAGGCTGATCCATCACAGAAGGAGAATTCAAGGCTAAAAGCAAAGTGCTCTGCAGCACAATCTCCAGCACCTGGCACCAGCTCCACCTCATTCTCCCTGGGGAGTTCCAGGGAGATCTTCAACATGTAGAAGCAAAGCAGCAGCTCCACAGGACAAGGGATGTAACACCTTCCAGCTGCCTTTATACACTGAATGATGTCCACATCATTGTATCTTGGCCAGTTTCACAGGAACAGCTCTTCACCAATAGTTTCTCATATGCTATCCTTTACAGCCTGAGAGGTTTATCAGATGTTTGATGCATCCATCCATCCTTTCTCATTCTTATTCCTGAACATCTGCTATTGAACTCATCAACTACATTGAGCAATTAACCTGGAGCCCAAAACCTTTAATTGATAAAAACACCACACAAAAGCTAAAACATCCGCTAAAACACCTAAAAATACAGAGATCTAGTTGCTATTTTTTTCATTAAATCATCTAGGATAGGGAGATCAGATTATCAGTATGTGTTCTCTCTCTTTTTATGAAAGGAATGCAGAAACCAACCCTCAGGAATAAAAATATAAAAATAAATGTGTTTTAAATTTCAATTATTTTAAAGCACATCAAAATTTCAAATTCCAATTCTAAGTGCAAAGAAAATGACCCAAAGTCCCTGCCCCTCCAAGCTCTTAAGCTCCACCCCACAGGGTAGAATGAAAAGAAAAGTCAAAGTTGTGATTAACAGGTTGGGAAGTATCACTGCAGTTTTTGGAAACCTGTAGAGCATTGCCTCTCCTAGGAGTCTCTGTCACCTCTGCTCCATGAGCCAGTGCAGACGCATCTATCACGCTGAGCAGAAGGATTAAACAGGACTGTTGGTGTCTGCTGGGCTGGTGTAGCACCTTCATTTTACACATACTGCAGCAGGAGTAAAAGAGCTGTTTGGGACACAGCTAGCTGATCAGACATGTCGTTTCTCGGGTCTAGGACACAGTGGGTACTTGGTCAGAAAGAGCTGCATTTACACACCACCCAGTTAACATGTGATTTGAAAAACCTTTCCATCCCAGCACTG
>NW_008631198.1:2605-6411 GCF_000691845.1 Merops nubicus | reverse complement strand
CAGCAGTAGCTGCATTAAGGCCTCTTTGCTATGTGCTGGTCACAAGATCTCCTTGCACCACAAGATTCCTACCTGGATTTATGAGGGTAGTGAAAACATGATCTACTGAATCTCAGTAAGTTAAATATTAATTATCACCATGCTCTGTATAAGGGCTTTTTAAATTCACAGGCAAGAATAGGACAGAGATCTCTGCCATTCCTGTCTGCATGCTAAAAGGAACTAGAACAGGATTCTTTCCTAGACAGATGAATTATGCCCAATCAGTCTCACAGACAACTGGACTGCCTTGTACCAACCGTATGCTGTGGCAAAATCACAAAGCAGTAGAGACTTATGTTCTTATTTCTAGATTTCTCTTACCTCTGAAAAGAAATAAACTTTACTGAACAAGGAAACAGGTATCTACCTAGCTTCACTGGAAGCAAGCAGACAGACTCTCCAGGGAAGTGTGCAGAGCTAACTGCTTGTCCCAAAAGCTGTTCTGAGCATCCTCCCTGGAGTGAGCGACAGTGCAATATTTGTTGCCAGAGTCGCGCCTCGATCAGAAACGCCAGGAGTGGACAGTAGGTTCTGGGGTGTTCCCTCTGTCTTGAAGAGGTCACGAGACTGGAAGCGACAGACTACAGGGCTCTACAGTTCACAAGTGCTTGCACTGGCACAATCACATCTCACCTTCAAGCACTGTATGTGGTGCAAATCCCAGCCTGTCAACAAAGTCACCTTTACCTTGATTTACAAGGACCTCAAATCCCAGCCTGAGACTTACAGAGCAGAAGGATGCACGAGGTTCAGTTCTTGGAGTGGCAAGGGAAATGCAGGAGCAGCTGCAGCATTGCTAAACACAGATCACGTGCAGAAAGGATCACTGCCCCACATCAAGTACACAGTATTTAGTGCTTAGAGCTTACACCTATCAGTAAGGTAAACAGGAAAGCAACATGCTGGGAGAAGCACGCTGGAAGCATCATAAACCCAGCCACTGGAAAATCCAACTAGGGACAGACCAAGCCCTTCTCAGCTCCAGGCATCCCCCTTGATTCCCAAGATCCTTTGGCGTGCCAGCCTGGCTGGGAACTGCTGGTTCAGTAGCTTCAGGTGAGGTAGCTGCACCACCTGCTGTCTGCTCTGACGCAAGTTACCAGTGTCTATCAGAACATCACTAAAGATCATTATCACAAAGATTCTTCTTCAGAAACAGTTTTTTTGCAGGATATATAATCTTGATTAAAGTCATCAAGAAAGACTTAATATCTGAAAATGATGAAGCAAGATCAGCACAGGGACAGTCTAGTCAAAATGGTTCAGGTTCTCAAACAGAACATGAGGAATCCACTCAAGCTCCTCTCAGGAGAAAGGACACACTGTTACCCCTTTGGGAAGCTTGCTGAAGTTATTTCCACTCCAAAAACTCCAAAAGCTAACATAGAACAAAATTTCAAAGAGGCAAAAATTCTGCCATGCAAAAACCCAGCCACCTGCCCAACAGCACTTGTCTCTTAGCAGAAAGCAAAAAGCACATCTTAAATCCTGCACCATCTTCCCATCCTGGACAAGGTGGCAGCACTAACTGATCCAACCTAATGGGGCTAGGAGAAAAAATTCCTACAAAAAGCCACAATACCAGAAGTCTTCTTGGGATACGGTGTCTTGCTGGCACATGAAGACAGACAAGTCAGTTATGTTTCCTCTAGTCCTAGAGATCAAGGACCCTGTTCATAGGCAAGTACTTTTTGTGCCAGACCTCAAAAATAATTGTGTGTGCAGTAGCAATATCAACGTGGGTCTAAAAGGAAGGGAGTTCAGAAGATAAAGGACCTCTGCTTGATGAAGCAGAGGTACATAATGTGAAGACAAAAGGGAATCAGAAAAACGGTTTATTTAAAACAAAACAAAAATGCTCTTCAAATACCCACACATTTTCCAGTTAAGCTCGTTGCTTGAGCTAGACTTCCTATGATACTGCTCTCACTCCCCTTGGCCAGGAATAATCATACATCCCTGTTCTTCCTCCAACCAACATCATTTGGCTGTGTTCAATTGGTCCCAAATACCAGCATTTCACTCTCTCCTTACTGTACATACAGAACATGAAGGTCAACAGGCACAAAGTCTCCTTCTCACTTGGACATGTCTATGGATTTATATATAATCATCTGTTCCCATCAAGATGGAAGTTCCTACTTACCAGAACCATAAGGAAAGTATGGGAAAGTATATCCACCTTTCCTTTTGAAGTCAAAGCCTAAACAATACTAACATCATCCCTAAACCCCTCGGCCTGCATTCCAGGCATGTCTGTGCTCGTGCTGCTGCTCATGGTCTACCCTCCCAATATACAGCCTTCAGGATTCCCTAATAACCTTTGTGTAACACTTCCCAGTCTCACCATGCTGGTCTGCCTCCACTGAACCAGGACTCCTCTTCCACGTTCACTCTCCGCGAGGGGGATACTGCCCGTTTTTTGTGCAGTAGCTATGGGTCCACACTGCAGCAGAATCACTGGAGTCTCTCACCAGGCTCTGGCTCTCCTTTGGGTGGTCACAGACATGGACTCTTGGACCCTCCTTCTAGACAGCTGTCAGGCAGGTTTGGCAAGAACAGAGCAGGAGGTCTTTCTGCTTCATGTCCAGTCAGTGTTGCTGCAGGGTTTCAACGTCCTCTTCCTCCTCACCACATCCAGTGTGGTGCAGCAGCAGCTCCACATCAGTGGTGGAGCTGGACTCCCTGGGTAGCTTCAGTGCTTTTTCACCTGCATGCAGACAGCCTGTTTAGTGACAATCTTGCTGGAGCACCCATCAAACCTGGTGCTGGCAAGGAGCTGGAACTCAGACAGACACAGCTCCTAGTGAAGCTATGAGAATGCCTACAGAGCGACAGAAGGAGATTTAAAACAGAATCACCTTTGGAACTCATGGCTTTGAGAATGACATGAAGGGAGATTCCTGACAGACAGACAGCAAAGCCCAGCCAGTTCAAGAGACTGAGGTGGTCCCCCAGCAAACGTGTGGCAAGGAATAAAGTGCAGATTTCCTGTAGAAACAAAAAACATGACAAGTGGTGGGACAGGACCTGAGTAGATATGCATGAGATGTTTACCAGCTTAAGCCTAGATCAAGATGCCAGGCTGCTAATTTCCACCAGCACATTCTTCCATGTTCTAAGAAGTGTCTAGGAACAGAACAGCCTGTTAAACTGGGATGTGGGATTTTAAGTCCTCTGACTGCATGGCTTGGCTACATGGGAATCCTGTGACTTCCAGGTAAGACAAATTTCACGTCAGCATTTAGCTCAGAAGTACATGTGCCAGATTCCTCAAAGGAGGGACAATGTACCAAACTCAGTTAAAAGAGATAGTTCAAACCAGTGGTTTGTTCATATCTGACTCTGATGCAAGAGCATGCCCTTCTTACCCAGCCTCCCTCCCACACTATCCACTGCTTGTGAGGCCTACACATTTTAGTCTATCCCAAATCCCACCAAACTTTCTGACCTTAATGATGTTTTTTACAGAACAGCCACTAGTCTGCTTCTTGCTGTCAGGGACCAAAGGACTCACTGCAGAGACTAAAAGGCAAAGGATCAAGCTCCTATGCAAGGAGGACGAAAATAACAAGAGATGACTTCTAATGCTCTAAAGAAGTTCCCACCACATGAAGTACTTGCCTTCTAGCATTAGCACAAGAACCATGCCTTACCTTGAAAATGCCAGCAATGGAAAGGGTGAGGCTAGATGTTCTGGAAACCAAGAGGAACTCAGAAAAGCCTAGACCAAAGGCAAGAACTCCACCCAAGAACAGCTTCCC
>NW_008631198.1:0-2574 GCF_000691845.1 Merops nubicus | reverse complement strand
TGCTTCATGGAAACGGAAGAGCTTCTCTGATATGGACAAAGGCAGGCCTAGGAACAAGACAGTGAGTAGCAGAGTGCCCTTCCCAACTCCCAGGATTCCTCACAACAAGGTGAGGGTGGGCTGCTCACATTCCAATATCAGGAGTATGTGGAGCCAGTTCTTCACAGCCCATATTTCCACAGCTGTGGCAAGCTACTATTCCTATGAACTTTTTAAGGTTCTGCCAGTATAAGATACTTCTGGGTCCTTATAATTCTAGGTCTCTAACTACTCTGTGAAGTACACAGCTGTTTACTTATCTGAATGAATTATCTCAAATAACAAACTGCTAAGCAATCTCCCAGAGCCACTCTATAAAGCTACCTCTGCTTTCTCTAATTAACTCACGCACCCTCAAACACCGCAAAGAGTGGAAAGAGCCCCAGGAACATGAGCGGCTGCAGGTGAAACATGATATCAATGGGGTTCTGGAGCCCTGAAAGAGGAGAATCAATAACAGACCAGGTAACAACAACCCATGAAATAACATAGCTTCTAGAGCCATTATTAGTACCATTCCTAGACATACCCCTCATTTCTACTGTCCATACCTGTGCTGCTGCAGATGCCAAGCCACCTTCATTATTCATCAACAGATAACCCCTGCCCCAGATTTCAAACACTGTCCCTTACACAAGATGATTTGTTTCTGCAGCAAGGGCTACCAACTCCTTATTCCCCTCCTTGTTACCAGCCCCACCACTCGCTTCCTAACACCCTACATACCCAGGTCAGCCTTCTGCATAAGTATCTGTGTGAGAGTCCAGCGAATGCCCCCAAGGAAGGAGGCACACAGCACCAGCACGAACCCCTCTGCGTTGAACTGCGTGGACTTGTAGGTGAACATGAAGAGCCCCCCAGCGATGAGCAGAACCACCAGCAGCAATGTGACTCTCTGGATGAGAGCAAACACAAAGTCACTAACAGACTCCTACAGCTGAACAGAGGCAGACATCTCCTTTATCTCAGATTCATCCACATAATTGGATTCCCCCTCTACTTACACGTTTCTTGTATGTGTACTACGTACTTCCCTGGGCCTGACCTTCTCCCTCCCTAAAGCACTGCATAGGACCCTTACCACTTCCTCCAGCTTGAAGAGCAGTGAAAAAAGCAGGATGAAGAGAATGGCAGAGGATTTGGTCATCGTGTAGCTGTAAGGACCAAAAGACAGTCAGTCTCTTCCAATGTAGTTATTCCCAGCAAAGTACTAATGGGAATCAGAGCACCCACTTGTCCATTGCTACCAGCAAGCAATCATGCACCCCATATGCCCATCCCACCAAGTTACACACCATTCGAGAAACTGATCCTGGCAAAGCACTTCCTAAACCCCACCAGAGGGCTCCCAGCAAAGATGGGGTTTGTACTCACAGGGAGACAGTGACATATAGGAAGCTCCAGTTACTCAGCCCAATATCCAAGGAAGTTGACAGAGCTAAAGAGTGAAAGAAAAAATAATGAAGTTAACTGTCTTCCACTACATTAAAAAACCCTCACAAAACAAACCCCCTGCTACTTGGCCACAAACACAGAGAGTAGAGCAGACAAAGGAAAAAAATCCAACGTTTTCCTCAGATGAACTGGTCAAGTCTCAACATAGGTCAGATACCATCAGCTCTTTATGTTTCTGTCCTGTTCCTTGTGGTTTAAGTTGGTGCTTACTAACATACACTATCCAAAAGTGCAGAAATAACCCTTGCCCTCCCTGTGACCGAAAGCCATCACAGATTTGCACAAATCCTTTTCTGAATGTGTTAGTGCATGATAACGGGTAAGTATGAGTGCTACTGCAAGAAGCTTGAAGAAGCAAGTTTGGCAACAATTCTCAAGCACACGCTCATAGTTCTGGTGCAGCACTTGTTACGGTCTGTCCTAACTTGTATATAAGCTTCCTATCACAGGAAAGTTTTACTGATCCACTGGCATCTTACGCTGAAAAGCAGCATGACTACAGGTGTGGAGAAAGCATTTTTCAAGAAACCATGAGGCATGCTGTATAAGGTACTGCAAAACTTGCCAGAGATCTTAGACCAGATACTGTCCTGTGGGAGACAGTATGACAATGACTGAACCAACATAATACACAGCCCCAGAACTGCTGCAGTTGCCAGAGCTCTGTGGTCTAAGTAGGAGCTTCATTGCTTGGTCTCAGGTACAGCAGTTTTGTGTCTCATGTATAATGAACTTCTGCATCTTAAAGACCAAGTTCCAATCAGAGAAAGCTCCTGGAATAATATAAATACGTGGCTTGATACAAACGTCAAAGAGAAAAAAATAACTTGCAGAGACAACCTATGGAGATAATGTACAAGATTTTCATTCTATGTTCTCGGGTGCCAGCAGCTCCTTCAGAAAAATATGTTCAGTGTGACCTTCCCATATTCTAGCTAGTTTTTGTTACGACCAATAAAGACAGCGCGGCTAAAGCGAAAGATTTAAGTAACACGTACAGCTCCCCTGCACCTAGTAAGAGAGGCGCGGGGCACCCGCAGTCCTCGGCACCCCCCAGAGCGACGCGTCCCCTTCCTCCCG
>NW_008631197.1:0-1663 GCF_000691845.1 Merops nubicus | reverse complement strand
TTCCTGGGAGGCTTAACGTGCTCTCAAAAAAGCTCCTGCAGTCACATGGAAGGTCCTCAGGGCCACCAGCTCCTGCTTTAATGCCCCTAATGGGATATAGGAGAGTAGCACAAAAATAAACCTTAATCCCTGCTGGAGATGGGCTGTGGTGGAAGACCCTGGGAAGAGGTGGAGGGAGGACGTGGCACTGGGATTGGTGTCCCCCCTGGGCAGATCTCCTGGGAATGGAACCAGCCCCACCACAGAGAAGCTGCCTCCTGCACAGAGGCCACCAGGAGACCAGGACGTGTCCTGCCAGGCAGATCCCAGTGGGATGTCCTCAGGCATGTCATGAAAACGTGATGTCCTCCCAGCACAAGAGCTCCAGCCCCGGGGTGCTGCTGGGTCCTGGCACTTCGGTGCCACGTGGGTGAGGACCGTGGGCTGGGGATGCTTAATTTTGGCTAATTAAAGCATAAGAGGAAGGTGCTGGGCTGGCTGAAGGCCAGCAGGTGAGATGCAAAGTCATCAGGAGATGGAAAAGCTGCTCCCCAGCACGTGCTGCTGCAGATCCTCACCCTGTGCCCAACCTCCAGGCTGCCTGGGCAGCTCGGGCAGGGTTGGACCTTGCCTTGGGCCCCCAAGCTCCCTGCAGGGTGATCTGCTGGAGGAAACGTTTCCTGAGCCCTGTTCTGGGTGCTGCCCCACTGCTTGTCTTTGACAATCAACCCCTGGAGCTCCTGAACCTGCAGGCAGTGAGAGGAAGAGCTCCTGCCCCAGCCCCTGCTCCCTGCTCCACTGCTCTTGGCTCCAAACCTCTCCATCCAAGCCCAAAAAAGCCAAAATCCATGGCTTGTGAAGGAGCTGTGGGGCCACCTTGCCTAGACCATGCTTCATCCAAGCACCAGATAGACCAGCTGATCCTTGAGGTCCTTTCCAAGCTGGTATTTTATGATTCTATGAGGTGTTGCAGCTGGACACCTGAGACCCAGAGCCTCAGCCCTGGGAGGGACAGCAGTCTGGGGTGAGCAGCACCCAGCCTCTTCTTCCTCCTCCTTGTCACCCTCCTCTCCCAGCATGGGAAGCTGCAGGATGGACCCAGCCAGCCCTTTTTCCCTGCCCCGTGCAGGCAGTGACAGCAGGGACAGGCAGTGACACCAGGGCCAGGCAGTGACACCAGGGACATGCTATGGCCACCCCATCTCAGAGCTGGCCTTTGCCACCCAGAGGAGGAAAGCAGCCAAGGGCGTTTGGAGGAGCTTGGTCCCATCCCAGGGGGTGTGGGCAGGACGGGCAGCAGGGTTTGGTGATGGAGATCTCCCCTGGCACCTCTCCTGGTGGAAGCTTTGACCTCATCTCCCGGTTTCCTGGATAGAAAAGCCCTGGAGGAAGGAAGGAAGGTGCTGAACGGGCAGAGGAAGCTGGGACCTACCCTGGGGATGGAACAGCCAAAGAGACCAAGGGCTCAGCTCAGGGTCAGACCCCTCCATGGGCAGCACATCCCTGAACCCTTCCTGGTGATGGAGGCAGGGGTGTCCCCTCGGACACAACCTGGGGTGTCAGGGGGTGGGAGGGAGCAGACCACGCTCACGGGCTCACCTGAAGGAGCATCTGTGGCAGCTGCCAGTGCCTGGAGCATGGGGACCATGGGACATCTCACGGCCACACCATGGCCACACCATGG
>NW_008631196.1:5500-7297 GCF_000691845.1 Merops nubicus | reverse complement strand
TGTGTCTCCACTGCCACCCTTTCTGCACACCTACATATTCTAACCCACTTTGCACCCAGGTTAGTGAACCAAGCAGAAGCATCAAGTCACTTGTATAATAAATATCCCTACAGAAGATGGACTGACAAGGTTCAGTGGCAGGTTTCAGTGTTTACCATGGCAGAGAAGAGCAGATAATGTCAATGAGTATCTTTGTCTATGGCATCTAAGCAGCTTTTGTATGCTCAGCTTCACCTCTCCTGTCTCCGGCGCTGCAAAAGTCCCTTCTCTTTAAAGGAGCTGGTTAGGTGCAAGAAACTGCTTGGTTTGGGACTGACTCAGCAGCCTTCATTTGGGCCTAGCTGAAGAAAATTGGCCCTGTTGGAACATCTCAGCCCCTCGACCATACCTCTGCCTGGAACCCATCCGAGGTGACGAGCTGAGTCACCGTCATTTCGTTGGCTGTCAGGGTGCCCGTCTTGTCTGAACAGATGACATTGCAGCAACCTGATGCAGGAAAAGTTTTGATTAGAATTAATAAAAATAGAACTTCAACAATGAGATTCAGGCCTCCAGAAGAGGGAGAACATGTTTCCCTAATGCTCCTCAAACTGCACTGGTGAGAAAAGGGAGAAAACACCAAGAAATGGATGAGTTTCTTAAAAGAGCTTTGCAAGGAAAGGATCTGATTGTATGTCAGAATATTGCACACAGAATTTGGATGCGAGATGTGGTAGCAGACATCCGAAAAGGGTCCCATTATCTTAAGCATCATGTGGTGGGCAGTCACAGAAGGCACTGATCTCCAGGGAGTCATCGGTGCTGCTGAGCTGCAGTATCACACAACAGAACAGCTGTTGTATTCTGAAAGGACAGATCACATTCCCACTCTGCCACATGCTTCCTCACATGGGCCACTTAACCCTTGCTTCTCTCAGCCAGGAAAATCTGTTACAAAAAATAACCACCCACAGCTAGGAGCAGGAGCTGCCCACTCCTGCTCTGCTCCGTGACAACTCTACTTCAGTGAAGCACATTTCTTCCAGGGCCCATTTACACCCCAGTCCAGCAAAGGCATGAATTAGCAGAGTCACCACATTCAGGCCAAGTTCCACTCCAAAAAAGGGGAAAAAATTTATTTCACTGCAAAAAAAAAAAGAATCAGATGCCAGCTCCTTTCTAAGTCTGAATATCTTTCTTGGCTCTGGAGATGACCACACAGCTCAGGCACAGACCCTGGGAGCATGATGACCACCAAGTAAAAGCCTGGAGACCATAAAGCAGATTGGGCTGCAATGAAATGAATCAGTTTTGAAGGATTAACACAGAGCAAAGCTATCACCTTCAATATTTTTAGTCATTTACGATTGAAGACTCTGAGAAAGAATAAGGATTTTCTCCTTTTCAGGGGTTTAACAGACACAGCACAGTTAATATGTGGGTGAGCACATTTTTTGCTGGGCTCAGACTGTCTTGCAGAGTACCCAGGCATCTGGCAGTTATGCCTCTTTGGGCACAGCCCTGGCAGAACAAAATCCTTCATGAGATAAGGTTTCAGATGTCCTGGGTCAGGGTAGATACAATAAAATAAGGGTGATAAGATTACTTAACTGTAGAACAAACAAGGGCAGTTCAAACAATAGCATTTCAAAAGAAGAGATTTTAGCTGAAAGAGCCAGGCTTGGCATTTCTTGTACTTTCTAATGAGTGGTGCTAAAGGTGCAACATGTCTTCTCCTTCATATAATAGCCATGCTGACCAAGGTCAGAGTAGCAAAACCTGGAATACAGTGACCTGGGGATGAGGACCAATTTGAAG
>NW_008631196.1:0-5469 GCF_000691845.1 Merops nubicus | reverse complement strand
TTCCCTACAGTTCATTCTGCCCTGCAATTGTGAGGATAGGCTGAATGCCTTCTGAGGGTCCTCTTTGTCCCTATTTTCCATGACTCTGGTTATCTTGGAGATGGCCACACAGGATGTAAAAGCACAAGAGGATTTGGTTTTGCCACCAGGCTCAACTTGAGGGGCTGCAGGGATTTTTAGCCAAGGACTGAAAGGGTGGACAGGATGGACCTGCAGGATGATCCCACAGAATGGTGAGGAAGGAGGAACCAACCTTCAACCCAAGCAGGGCATGTATGTCTGCAGAGGGGCTCTGCTGCACATGGGGCAATGCCATGGGTTTGGTTGCACCACTCCTAGCACCTGCTTATGTTAACATCACTAAAACAAGGGAAAAAGGGTGAGAAACAGAGGGTAGAAAATGTATTTAAGTCTGAGTAGGTTGCTCTGGCCCAGTAGACAAACTCCAAATTGCTTTTTATTAATCAGACCAAGGCTTACTTGGCCAGCCCATTGCTGTTCCATTCAGATCTCAAAGCCTGGCAGCTGACCAAGCTGTGTGGCTCCTTGACAGCCTTACCTAAGGTTTCTACTATGGGCAGCTTCTTCACAATCACCCTTTTCTTGGCCATCCGGAGAACGCCCAGCACCAGCGTGACGGTGACCACAATGGGAAGGCCCTCTGGGATGGCAGCCACTGCCAGGCTGGGGACAGCAGAGACACAACACCTTCAACACAGGGCTCAAACTGCAAGCACTGACCAAAACCAAAGGGACATTTCCATGGGGTGAAAGGCATGGGAATAGTTCCATGTCCATCTGAAGGGGAGCAGGCGGTGCTGAGACTCTTGGCACACTCTAAATACAAAAGCAGGATATTTATCCCGCCCTTCAACTCTTTCCTTGGTATTTTGACAAAGCAATTGACTTTCTTCTTTCCATTGCCAAAGAGTATTAATTTCTGGCTAAGCAGGGATTGAGAGGTTGGATTTCATTTCATTTATTTAACTTTCTGAGGATGGAAGGTGGATATTTGTTGGCATCACAGCTCACATGTTAGCTACTGGCTCCTGGCCAAACACAGCTCCTCTTCTTTTCTCTTACATGTGGGTACAAGCTATGATGGGACAGAATCAGCTCCTCAGATGCCCCCAACCTGCCCATGCTGAATTGCAATCAAAACCTGCAACACTCAACATGCCTGAAAAAAACCCAGACTCAGTGATTCTGTGCCTTAGTTGTCCCTTGGGTAACTCTGAACACCTCTAGGTGCAAAAAGCAATCAAGGAGGACTTCCAGAAACATAGGCTACACTCAAAAACTCAGGTTTAACCACTTCTTTGCCACCACATCCCCCCAGGAGACAGGGAAGTGGCCACCAAGCCAGACTGACTTCACTGTGGTCTCCTCATCCATGGTTTCATTTTTACTTCCATACTCTTTTTTTTTTTTTAAGGATTGATTTTAGAGCCATGTCAACACTAAGCAACAGGTTTTATGGGTACTACTAAAAACACATGGTTTATGATGTTTGATTAGGAGGCTGTGCATGCTTTTTAAGCCACATAACGTGTGCATTCCTATCTTTAGACGTAAACCCAGTAAGAAGAGCAAAGAGTAATATTTGCTGTTGCTACACTCCCACTCAATTCATAGTGCAGAGAGGAAAGGACATTCACAGCAGAATGAGGTGGAAATGTCAGTGAAATATTTCAAAATGCCAATTTCAAAATCAAATAAAACCTCAAGCTTTTTCTTTTCTTGTTTTGCTCCTAGACTCTGTTGTAAAGCTCAGATTCATTTCACCAGTGTAAAATCAGTATCTATTTATAAAGGGTCTTATTCAAGTTGTCTTTTGTGAAATGCCCATTGTTTTGAGCAGGGAATTCCCTGGGACAGGTTGCATTAGAAAACAAAGAGAAAGGTGCTCTCCTGGCCTCACCTGACTCCAATTGTGAACATGCTGAGGAGATGCTTCCCTTGTAACCAGCCAATGAACATTATCAAACCTGGAGGGGGAAAACAAGCTGATTAAAAAAAAACTTCAAGAGGTTAATAAATCTCTAGTCTACTTTAAGTGTTGTTGGGGAACTGAGTGTTCAACGAGGTCCCCAGGTTTCTCCTCCTGAGGTGTCTCTGCCTGAACCCCCAAGCTCCAGGAAACCCACACCAGTGGGTGGGAAGCAGAGGAGGGTTTCAGAGCTGGCCATGCACGTAGGAGCATCACACCCAACTCACCGATTATGCCAAAGGAGAAAAGAGTGAGCTGCTTCCCCAGTCTGTCCATGCTTTTCTGGAGAGGTGTTTTGGGTGTCTGGAAATGTTAGAGTACAGTTGGGGTTTTTTTTTGCTTGTTATGCAAGCTAAGAAGACACTCAGCCCACACAGTTCTGGTTATCATGACTGTGGTCCCTACGAGGTCTGCTGGGCACAGACCATCCCTCAGGGAGACAATCTCTGCCCACCTGCACTCAAGACAGGCAAAAAGTGGGGGAACAAAAAATTACATTCAGTTATAGCTGGGGAACCAAGGTAGAGACAGACTCAGTGCTAAATCAGAAAAAGGACCTCAGTGATTAAGTCCAGGACAGGATAATCCATGTGCAAAGTATCTGGGACAGGGATAAAAAGTCTGGACACTCAGCATCCCAGAGGCTTTGCACACACTTTGCCCAGAAGTGTCTCTGCTTCTTTGCTGTGATTTCTTGCATTCATGGATCAAGAGTTAACTAGTCTCTAGACCTCATCTGTGTTCTGGCCCATGAAATTTTGGCACATGTAGAAGTAAAATTTTATATATGTAGTGGAAAGTGGGAGGGGGGAGGAAGAAGAGATCATGATGTTCAGGTGACTGCCAAGTTAGGCACAAGCTGAGCATCACAAATCTAGATTGAGAAGCCTAAATCCAGCTTGTAGCCTTCTTTTTTTTTTGCTACAACACTTTGTTGTCCCTCAGTGGCACTGATGTTTTGTAGCAGAAACAGAAATGAACCCATTGTGTTAACTCTTGGAACTGCTCCTCCTCCCAAACTTCCATCCCAAACACCAACCATTCCCAGGGAGATACTGATGTCTCTTTACCTCTTCAGCTTGCATCATTTTGAACACCTCTCCAAACTGTGAATTTTCACCTGTCCCGATAACTACACCCTGAAAAGAGGGGAGAAAAAGAGAGATGAAAGAAAAGAAAACCCAACAAACTCCAAATCCTGGAGATTCTGTAGCTGCTTTTGAGGAAAAGATTAAAGATGACAGGACTCACTTTCCCCTTCCCATATCGCACCAGGGTCCCCATGAAAACAACATTGCTCAGTGTGGTGATGTCTCTGGCTTCCAGTAAGACACTGTCAGTCTTGTTGCAAGGCTCAGCTTCTCCAGTAAAACTGGATTCATCCACCAGCAGATTTGTAACCTAATTAAAAAGGTAATTTCTGGTGCTGTTAAGACAAGAAACTTCTGGAACAGGCTCTTGCACATATAGCTGTCTTTACCTCTATCAGCCTGAGGTCTGCAGGAACCCTGTCACCAACAGACAGATATATGATATCTCCAGGCACAAGCTCTCGTGCTAGAAGATGTTGCAGTTTTCCATCCCTTAGGCTATGTGAGACAAATGGAAAAAGAAGAAAGGAAACCAGGCTGTGAGGCTTTTATTCCTTCTGCAAGCTTGGGAATACGGCTGGTGAGAAAGCAAGAGCTTCCCTGCCCCAAAGAGCTTCTAATGTAAATAAGAACATAAAATCCCCATAAAGATGGGGAGAGATGATTATGTTCAATGTGGGCTCAGTTTTCATTCGTAAGCAGATGGGCAGGTTACAGAACACTTGCATTTCAGCCATAAATGAGTTAAACAGTACTTACAGAGCAGACAGGAATCACACAGAGGTGTGCTAACCCATGGCTCACACTTTAAATAATGAAAGGCAGGCTCTTTAACCTAAAAAGCAGCTTTTAAAGCTAGAATTACCGCTGGTGTTTTGCTATGGCACTGGAAGTCCAGCCTTTCAAGTGGTTAGATGCTTCATGGTGTCATATCATAAATAAAGAGCAAACAGTGGTGTTTCCAAGACCCAAACTGGGGTGAACTTTGGACCAGACGAAAACCCCACGCTGCTTTTGCAGTGCAAGGCTCCTCTGAGCCTCACAGCTTGTTTACATTGGCTGTGGCAAAACTGATTTGCAAAGGCACGACTAAAAGTGTTTCCTGTAGTCTAAAGCACTGATTCTGAACATCAAAGCAGTCAGGGCAATGTATCTGATCCGGCCCAAAGCTGCTCCATGGGCAGTGGCATGACTGTGCCCACGTGTGGTGGATCTGCACCTGGCACGAGGGTACAGCAAGACCCAGCCCATGAGCACCTCTGCTAGAAGCCATTTTGGGCCAATCTCTTCGAGCCAAAACTGCCTCAAAGCCAAAAAAATAGGCATGTGAGTTTTTTTCCTACAAAAAGAGTCAGCCACGCGCAAGAGGCTGCAGGGACCCTCGTGCAGGGTGTGGAGTGGGACATCCCTGGGACACTCCTGTCCCTCGGGATTTATTCATTCCACTGGGTGCCCACATTTAAAATCAGAGCTGCCATCCCCTTTCACTGTGCCTCACAGCTGCCCCCAACACACTGTGCCACCCCTCCAGAGGCAGGGCTCTCATTATGTGCACACAGCCTGGTGTGATGCTCTTCACCCCCCAGTTCTGCCCCCACAACCCAAACCCTGCCAGACCCCCCCAATGCCTCACCAGTTGCACTCGGGGGGCACCAGCTTGTTCAGCTCTTCCAGAGATTTCTCTGAGCGATATTCCTTTAGGATGAGGAAGGAGAAGAAAAGTTACAGGGGAGGGCTCGCTCCTGAGCAGCCTGGCTGCAGAGCTGAGCTCCAGCTGACATACCTGGATGAAGGCCACGGTGACCACGATGAGCACTGCCTGTGGACAAAGGGGCATCAGAGGGTGGGCACAGGAGCTCCAGATAGGGAAGGGTTGGCTTGCAAGAGGGCTACCACCTACCATGGTGATGCTCGCCGCGTCCTCGTACTCTTTGGTGATGACACTTACCAAGGCAGAAGCCAGCAGCAGGAGAATGAGGGGGTTCTTGAACTGAAAAATAAACCCCAATTGCAGTGTCGAGTTAAAGGTGGAGCAGCTGAAGCTGAGCTGGGCTCAGGTCTCAGCAGAAAGGATTAGCCACGGGGCATTGCTGAGGGACTCTCCCTGTGTGTGACAGCAGCACTGCCTGCCCAGAGAGGGTGCAGCACCCATGGTGGGGCTGATGCTGGGCCCTGAACCTGTGCAGGGTGCAGCACCTGTGGTGAACAGCAGCAGGGAGCAGCAGGACAAGGCTCATACCAACAGACACAGGTTTCCTCTTTCCCCTTGCTGGCACAAGACTCACCTTTGCAGACATAAGGCACAGGGCTGACTCTAAAAGCTCCTTGGAGGCATGATAGGGACAAACAAAAACTTCATTGTCTTTTTAGAATTTGAAACCAGAAATC
>NW_008631195.1:723-981 GCF_000691845.1 Merops nubicus | reverse complement strand
TCCTTGCCCGTCTTCTTATCCACCGAGCGCACGCCTTTGCGGTAGAAAATCAGTCCCGACCTGGCAGTGAGACAGAGCTGGTACCGCTCCCACCACCTGCCCACCAGGATGCCATAGGGGGCACTGGCACCGCTGCCACCCTCCCGTGGGTCAGAGCACAGAATCTCAGAATCCCGGCATGGTGGGGTGGGAAGTGGCCTCTGGGGACCATCTCGTCCAGCCCCCTGCTCCCGCAGGTCACCCCCAGCAGGGGGCCCC
>NW_008631195.1:0-231 GCF_000691845.1 Merops nubicus | reverse complement strand
CAC
Source organism: Merops nubicus (assembly GCF_000691845.1). Lineage (NCBI taxonomy): Eukaryota > Metazoa > Chordata > Aves > Coraciiformes > Meropidae > Merops > Merops nubicus. The sequence continues at coordinate 228 of NW_008631195.1, read as the reverse complement.
AAATGCCACCTCTGCCCCACGCCGCCCGTTGCGGGCAGGCACCCCCCGGGGGAGGGGGCACCAGGACACGGCCTCACCTGGCACCGCGCAAGGTCTTGTGCGTGGTGCTGGTGACCACGTCCGCGTGCTCGAAGGGCGAAGGGATGGCCTTGGCAGCCACCAGCCCGCTGATGTGCGCCATGTCCGCCAGCAGATAGGCCTTCACCTCCTCGCAGACCTGGGGACAGG
>NW_008631194.1:0-1874 GCF_000691845.1 Merops nubicus | reverse complement strand
TGCCAGCAGTGGCCAGGGAGGCTGGTGGGACAGAGGAAACGGGGGAGATCTCCCAGCACAGTGCCCAGCCCAGCCAGGACACACGAGCGGTGTCCCTGTGTCCAGGTAATGTCCCCTGTGTGCCGATTTTCACTATCCCCCAGGACAGCACTGCTTCCCTGGCTCATTTGGACTGGATCAGCTCAGGATCAGGCTCCTGGGCTCTGTCGGGCTCATCTGCCCCCCGAGCATGAGTGAAGGTGGAAGTGTTAAGCCTGGTTTAAAATGCCCTGTGCAAGGGTGATTTCCACTCCTGTGAGGGACCAGGTAGCAGGAGCTGGTGGATGAAGGCTTGTGACAGCCAGGCTGGTCCTGGCCAGCCCCACTGACCCCCCAGGGCACAGCATCCCCCCGGGCCAGCACAGGCACTGCTGCTGTGCCCTGGTCCCACCTTGGCTCTCCTACCTTGGCTCACACCTCGCTCCGTGCAGTGATGAGGATGCTTCTCACCTTGTTCCCATGCAATGTGTTTGGAGGCTGAGCTGAGGCAGGTTTGGAAATTGCAGCCTGGGAACCTTCTTTGGGTGTCAAGTACAGGCAGCGGGGCCCGATGGAGAGTTTCTGCAGTGCCCTCAGGCTTGGAGAGATGCAGAGGGAAATTTTGAAGTGGGGCTGAAGGTCATTTTCTGGCTGTGTTTGCGTGGGCTGGAAGTCCAGCGCTGGGGAAACCTGCAAACCCAGGGCTGGCTGTAACTCCTCCTGTCCCTCGGTGCTGCAGGTTGGTGGCTTTGCCTGGGACAACTGTGGTGGCAGGGAACCCGTGCTGCTGAAGAGCCTCTCCGTGGCACCCGACCCCATCAGCATCCCGGGGAGCCTGCGCGTCAGCGTGGCCGTTAGCAGCAGCAAGACCATGGCCTCCCCTCTGAAGGTACATGCCAGGGATGCCTCAGTGGCACGAGGGAGGGCACAGCTTCCCAAAACCACCGGGATCTGGGAAATGCCTAGCAGGGGCTATGGGAATGAGCAGCCCTTGGGGGAACGAGGCACTGAGAGGTGCAGGGCTGAGTGCAGCCAGCTCTGCAAGCCAGAACAGGGTGATGGGGCACAGGGAGACCTGTGGAGGGAGCAAATATCCCAGTGGGAAGCTCTCAACCTTGTCCCAGTGGGAGAAACCACCTGAGCAGCGTTGTGTCTTGGGGACGCAATGACTCAGAGAGGGAAATGAAACCCCAGGTGCCCTGGGTGCTCCCGGCAGGTACTGCAACACTGGTTTTTCAGTGGGCAGACCTGGTTGCTCCCTCCAGGGACATGTCACGGCACTGCTGTGGGAGCCCTGGCCTGGCTCAGCTGCCCTGATCCACTTTTGGGGCATTTTTTGGAATGAGACGGAACACGTCTCTCTGCCTAAGGTGCACGGGCTGTCTTGAGCAATGCAGAGTTGCCTGTTTGGGGCTGTGGCTGTGGGGAGCGTGGAGGCAGGGCTGCGGGATGGGAGCTGTGAGGTAATTTTGGGAAAGGGGAAGGAGTGGGTGTGTGGCGTGCTGGGAGGTGTTTGCTCAAAGGGTCAAACACGCCGGAGAAGGAAAGACCTGCAGGCAGAGAGGAACCAATAGTAGGAAGAGGAGGTGGAACGGTGTGTGGTGGCCCCGTTGACACCCCAAGGAATTGGGGGAGCCGAGGGAGACGGCTGTGGAAGGTGGGTGGGACAGGCTGGAGGAGCCCTGCCAGCTGCACCGGTGCCAACCCCCTTCCCTCCAGGTAGTGCTGGTGGTGGAGAAGGCGCTGGGCGACCTCTGGATCCAGCTGCCCTGCATCGACAACCTGGGCAGCTGCACCTACGACGACATGTGCACCATCCTGGACAACCTCATTCCTCCCGGCACGACCTGCCCGGA
>NW_008631193.1:0-712 GCF_000691845.1 Merops nubicus | reverse complement strand
CCCCCAATATCTCACTTCTCTCCCATTTCTCCCCTTTTCTTCATTTCTTCTCTTCCTTTTCCCCCTTTTCCCCTTTGTTTCCTCCCTTCTCTTTCTTCCTCATTCCCTCCATTGTTTCCTTTTCCCCTTTTCCCCATTTCCTTTTTCCCCTTCCTTTTGTCCTTTTCCATTTCCTTTTCCTTTTTTCCCCCTTCCCCGTTTCCATTTCCCTTTTTCCTTTTCCCTTTCCCCTTCTCTTCTTTCCCTTCCTCTGGTTGCCTCATTTTTTTGTTTTGGTTTTTCTGTTTTTCTTTTTCTTCCCTTTTCCTTTCCTTTTTCATCCTTTTTTTTCCTTTTTCTTTCCTTCCTTTCTTCCCTTTTTTTCCTTCCTTTTTACTTTTCTCTTCTCTCTCTCCATTTTTCTTCCCTTTCCCTTCCCTCTCTTTTTTCCTCATTCCTTTTTTCATTCCTTTTTTCCTTTCCATCCTTTTACTTTCTTTTTTCATTTTCTCTCCTTCCCTTTTCCACTTCTTTTTTCTCCTTTCCTTTTTCCCTTCCCCTTTACCCTCCTTCCCTTTTCTCTTTCCTTCCTTTTACTTTTTTCTTTTTTCCTTTTTTTCCTTCCCTTTTTCCTCCTTCTCTTTTCCCCTTTTCTTTCTCCCTTTCCTTCCTTTTCTTCATCTTTCCTTTTTCCCTTTCCCTTTTTTATCCTTCTCTTTTCCTTCCTTTTCCC
>NW_008631192.1:554-12230 GCF_000691845.1 Merops nubicus | reverse complement strand
ACCTCCCCCAACATCGGATCGGGACAGAAGTGCCGCCCCGAAATAGCCTGGCGCACTGCTCAAGGCCATGGAGATGCTCGGAGCACTGTACTTGTCCCAGCTGCCAAGGTGAGACACACAGGCACAGCCAGCACAGCATCAGCCACCGCCTGGCCTAGCCCTTGCTCTCCAGGGCCAGTCCTGGACGGTTGCAGGTCCAGCCTGGGAGCGACGAGGTCCCTGGGGCTGCTCAGAACCTGAGAAGTAGGCAGACGTATTGCACAGTTGGCCCATCTGACCATTACAGAATAGCTTTGAATCAGACTGGGAGCTGGAAGAACACAAGCATGGGTGGCAGGGGGTTGTTCAGAGGGAAGTGCACTGGAGCCTGGGCTCTGTGGTGAGCAGGGGACAGTGCAGGTGTGTGACCTGTGGGACAGGAGCACGTGGCCCACTGGGGTTTTGCTGAGGTGCACATGGGTGGACTCTGGGGAGCAATGCACGGGGTTCGGGCCTCTCCATTCACGTAGAACTGTGAGTGTTGGAGACCAAACCACATCTGTGCCCACCTCCCACCTTCCCAGGGGCAGAGAGGCAGCCCAGTACCTGCAGCCATCGCACCAGGACTCCAGTCCAGCCTAGCAGCACTGCAATAATAGTGCTGGTAACTACAGAAATGGAAAAAGACAGAAAAGCCAGTGCTTTTAATACTGCTAAGCAAAGAACCTGGTGAGCTGACTGCTGTGGCATGTGGTTTAGACGGATAAAAAAATACTCAGCTGTCACTATGGATGAGAAGAGTGCCTATGTTCTACCTTCCAGATAGAGCAGGGAGTAAACGATCTCTCTCGTTAGGCGCTGGGGCGTGGAGCAGCTCTCCCTGGGAGATGAGGAGCAACCATTCCCCAGGGCATCCCACTCTGTGACTGTGGCTCTGGGGATTTGTATGCTTAATTCAGTGAGGAATTTGCTATTGGCCTCAAATATGCGCTGGGTAGGGCTGAGTAGCACATGGTGCTTCTCCCCCGAATGAAAATTCTTTCTGCTTTTTTTTTTTTTTTCCTACTTGCCTCCCAGAAAATAAAAGAATCAAATCTTATAGGTCAACCTTTTCTCCTGCCCCTGGAAAAACCCTGGTACTTTCTTACTGTGTGGTATTATACAATGACTAAGTGGCAAACAGAGATACCGTCTTCGCACTGCTGTATATCAATTCATGCAGGGAGAGCGCAGCACAACAGGCAAAATCCTTGTATCTGTCCTCTGTCTAGCTCTGACATCTGCTGAACACCCCTGTGGAACCTTATCATCCTCTGAGCTTTCTGGGAGGTGAAGAGTAGTGCTGGTGTAGCGGGCTCCCAAATTCCCAAACAGAAGCAAGCAAGAGCATGAGGGTGCACAGACAGGTGTGCGGGTGTGAGGAAGAGGAGGAGGAGGGACGGCGATGGGTGTCCCCAAGCACGTCTCAGGTCACCTGCAGAATTTCTCTGATAAAAGGCTTCAGATCCCCTGAGAGACACTTCTCAGGAACTGAAAACAGTGAGATGGCAGCAGGCGGGTATTCCCCACCGGCTGTAGGCAGCACCGGTACCTGGAGGGGCCCGGCGGCTGTCACTCACCTCCGTGCACCCTGAACCCAGGTACCCGCTGGCCGTCACTCACCTCCGTGCACCCTGAACCCACGGTGCTGGACGCTTCCCACCTCACGATGGCCAGCACGGCGAACGTCAGCAGGTGCAAACCACAGGCCATCACGGAGAGAGCCAGGCTGCCAAAATGGATGGTCTTATGCTATCTTCCTTTAATGACAGTGAGACTGAGCAGTAAAGGTCAGGACAAAATGGGTGAGTCGGCCAGAAAGGCGGTCATAAAGAAAAGTAACGATTGCTGAACCTCCCAGGCTCCGTGTGAGCGAAATGGTCGTTTTGGAGTGAAAGAGGAACTTCCCTGCTTTAAATATAGTCAAATCACCATGCACCGATGCTTTCTGGGCCAGGACAAATTCTTAAAAAGTGGAAACTGAGGGAAATTTGTCTTCATGCTTGTGCGGATTGAAGTGTCTCCACTAAGTACAGCGTAGTCCAGCATGAAATACGAGGGAGAGAAGGGCGGATGAGACTGCAGCATCCCACCAAAGGGGAATTTAATGCAATGGGAAGTTTGAGTTGCACAAAATTCAATACATCACTTCTGAAGGTCACAAGAACTTGTAAAACAACTGAAACATAAGCATAAGGTCCATGCTGGTCATGCTGCAGAAATGGTCAAAGTGCTGAAGTGTGCTTCTCTCATTAGAAAGAGTGCAGATGAAAAGCAATGGGTCAGTCTGAAAATGAAGTCTTTTCCTCTTATATTTAGATTGCAGGTAGTCATCATATTTCTGGAGAGGGACAATGTTTCTAACCACCTCTAAGATGGGCACGTGTGTGCAGCTGCAGGGACGAGGGGATTGCAGGCCAGCAGGACAGGGTCATCTGGTCCTCACTGCCTGGGACAGTGCTGGGCACTGGCTCTAGCCAGACAGCTCAGCCTGCTTTCGCTACACCTCTCCCACCCACCGCCCCTTTCTTAAATGGCTTGACACTTTTGTTTTCAGCAGGCTTAAGGGGTGCTCTTTCTTCACCACCTGGTAGAAAAAGGAATGGTGAAAACATGCTGGGCTTGTCAAGTGGAGCAGTCAGGTGGGCTGAACTGTGGAGCCAGTCCAGCCCTGTTGACTGCATTAGTGATCATCAAGCAATCAAGGTGCAATGGGGAGCTCAACACCTGGCCAAATGGAGACACCTGGGCTTCTCTGGTGCCAAGGACATGCCTTAAAATCCAATGCAGAGCCTTTCACCTAAACCTCTCAGGTGAGCTGCTGGGGCTGATGAGCACTAAAGATGCCATGGCACTGGTGACTTGCTGCTAGGATGGTTCTGTGCCAATCTGATCTGGCTGAACAAGCTGAAAAGCTCTCTCAATATCCCCCTGGAAGCTCTGCCTCTTTCCCAGACAGCTGTGCGTTTTCTGGAAACCCTGTTTGCCCAGCAGCTGCAGCAAAAAGTTCAGAGGAATTTGTTTGGGGTGTTTGCTCCTTGTTTATTTGCCTTTTTCCATGCTAATGCTCAAAGGCTAAGGCTTGGTGCATCCCTGTCCTCTCTGCTGTGCTTTCTTGGCATGCAGCAGCTTGGACTTGCCCTCTTTGTCTTGTTTCTGGCAGGCTATGAGCCCTGGTGACATGGATGCTTCCTCAAGCCACCCATACCAGAAACTTCCAATTTAAGAGGAATATGTTTTGTAAGAAAAGTCCTCTGAATCAGGAGGGAATATCAACCAAAGCTAGTCCTGCCTCTTCCTGCAGTGCAGTGAAGCATATTATTATGTATCATGGAATTTATGTATGATGTAAGGAAGTAGAAATAACTCCAGAGATTTGGGGCAGGAGAAGCACAACATGTGTTTTTTTTTGGGGAAACAGGAAACTTTCTGATGAAAATAATGAATTCCAGGGCTTGCCTCAATTTGGGGTAGTAAAGAATTCATTATAAAAATTGGTGTCGGGTGACTGAAGTTCCTCTTCTTGTCCATGTGCACAAGCAATTGCTGAGCTTAGTAAAAATGACTAATGATTATAAAGGTATCTGAATTATTCATCACATGTGCCTACGTGATTAATTTAGCACTTTGTGCCTGTAAAGCAAAACGATGAGGGGTAAGAATTTATGTCAGTAGTTAACAGGAGGGGGTTTTAGTGCTGGAAGGTGGCTTTTTTATGGGCACCCACTGTGGGCGTGGGCTCAGGCAAGCTCCAGCCCTCTGTGACTGCAGCAGCCAGGGCTGTTGGAGGCTGATTTGAGTCAAACACGGGGAGCTCTTTTTCTGCATGCTCATGTTTGCTGTTCCCACATGCTGGGTGGATCCTTCCTTCATCAGTGCATTCAGGAGGGCTGTTGGACCACAGGGGCACTGTGAGAGTCCCCTTATTAGTATTTGTCTGCTAATAATTTTACTTTCTCTGTGCTTGGCTGAAACTCTTTCTGCTCTGATGAAGGGAAGTTTGAGAGCATGCAGACACCAGTGGTAACAGTGGGCTTTAGTGCGATGGTGCTTGTCACTGAGTGCTTGTGAGATGCTGAAAGGTGCCCATGGCCAAGCACATTCCTCCCTCTGCACTGCCTCTCTGGCACCATGCCACCCCAAGTCACTCTACTCTGCCATCAAAAAGTGCCCCAGAGAGGGCTGTAATTTCCCCAGAGGTTCTCCATTTTAAGGTGACTCCTGAGCTAGGAAGGAGGAATGGCTCACCAGGCTCACCAAAACATGGTGAGTCACTCACAGTATGTGTCCATTGGCAACAGCCCTTCCCCCACATAAAAACCACCATCGATGTAGTGTCAGTCCTAGTAGGAACCATGATGGTAAAGTTCTGGCATGTTCTTCAGTCCAGCCAAGTGGCACAGACATGGGCAGTATGTGGGCTGTTGGCATGCTGCTGGAGTCAGAGGATGCCAATTCCCACTCCTGCTGCAGAAAAGTGAGTCCTGTTTTTGTCTGGGATCCTGGGTCCTGCAGGAGCCTCTCCACTTGGGCAGGAAGATGTCTGATCAGCCCAAGAGGAAATCCTCTGTGGTGTCAAATCCACCCAGCTAGCCCCATGCCTGGCCTGGCCTGGCCTGGCCCCTGTGTCAGGAAAGGCTCCTGGTCAGAGCACTGAGCACAGAACCTCCAAAAAAGCCTGACCCCCAAGAGGTGCTGCAGGATGGATGAACGTGGGAAATTGTTCCTCTTCCAGTGTTGTCTTGGGAAAAATGTTAATGACTGTAGGAGAAAGTGGGAGTCAATTTAAGGCATTTAAAAGAAGATTTTAAAAAATGCAATGTATTAAATAGTCTTTAGCACCCTCAGGACTCCTATGAGATGTTAGTTGTCTCTCATTTAGGGGATTAACCATGTCAATCTCTGGGTCTTCTGTAGTTCTGAAGAAGAAGGGATTGGCAACCCAACACAGCAAGGCTTCTTCAATACCTGTCTATACAGGATCAAAGGATTAAAATAATTTTCAGTCATTTTCTTCAAGTAAGGGTTTCAGGATTTTCCTTGTTTGTTGTTTTCTTTAGTGCCACAAATGAGAAATAGGAATCCAAATGATTACTTTAAGTACTGAATGGTGAGAACCTGGGCTGAGGTTTGCCTTGAGGCAGTGGGATTTTTCCTGTGACTGTTGCCCTGCTGCATTTGTCTGGTGCACCAAGAGGAGACACAGCAGCTGGGGAGGAACAGGACCTGCCACAAATTGACATTTTCCATTGGGAAATCCTTCATGGGCTCTGCTGGTGGTGCAGCAGGTGCTGCAGGCTCAGGCTACATGCCAGGGAAAAGCCCAAGACAAGGTGATGCAGCAAGAGCACAAATCACCTGCAGGGAGAAAAATCTGCCGTTAAAAATGCCAGACTTTACCAATCTTTCTGTGAAACTCCTCTGGCTCGTGCTGCAGCAATTGATCTTTCTGAAACCCTAAACAGGGGCAGGAGACTGCAGCCAGATGTGCACGCCAGTCCACACTCTCTGGGCATGTGAGCAATATCCCTTTGCCTGCCCTCAGGGGTGGTGGGGACACACAGGGGACAAGTGCTGCAGGGCTGCACCTGTGAGGCCCTCCCTAGCTGGGTGCCAGCCTGTCCTGTGTACCTTTCGGGCAGCCAGGCTGCAGCATCCCTCTGCCCCAGGGTTCCTCTACTCTTCCTCTGCTTTGCTGCTCCTCCTCAGCAGAGGACCAAACCACCCACTTCTGTCCTCTGCCATTGATGGTTAATGTTAATGCCAAAAGCATGCTGCAGCTTCAATGTGCAATTTCCATTCCTTGAACAAGCCACCTGCACAGGCGGTGACCTAGAAAAAGAAAGAGAGTGTGACCAGGGGTGTGATGTGACCACTGCTTATGGGAATATGCCAAACAAATAACAAAGTGAGTACTGCTCTGCCCATGGATGGATTGCTCTCATGTGGATTTTATTTGAAGCAGCTTTCAAAGGAATTGATGGCAGAGGTGCTCAGGCAGAAGGCTGCTGCTGCACCAGGTCCTGGAACCCCTGGATTCATGGAGGCGTCAGGGCTACTTTTTTAGTAGGCAGGATGGACGTACTTTCAGCTGACAAGTGCAGCTTGCTGGAGGCCAGGGGGATGCTGGGCTTCCTGGCTCCTACACCTGCATCCTGAGCCCTGTCCGCCAGGCAGGAAGCTGGGTTGGTCACAGCTGGGGCATGTGAAGCCATGTGAAGTCCTACCAAACCGAAAATAGTCAGGACAAAGGCACTGTGCAGGAAGGAAATTGATGACAGGAATTAGCAATTGATTAATTACTGACATCTTGTACATCCATATTTCATCTGCAAAGGGGGACATCTCTTATAGTCTCCCCTGGATATTCCTGGGGATATAAGGTATTCCCACAGATACTGTTTCTGTATAACTATTGTTGTTGCGTTATCCTCCTTGAGTAGCTGTGATTTTTCAAAAATTCAGATGTTTTGAGCATCTCACTGCTGGAGGTCACCGTCTTACTCTGTGAAACAACTGTAAGACTTGCCCCTGTCTAAAAAATCCAGCCTCTGTTTGCTGCTAAGTAAGCAAAATACCCAATATTCTCATCCCCCATTGGTTGTATCAGTATTAAAAAGCCAAGATAAAACACAGATTTCAATGATTAGTAACAGGTTGTTCTTTCTCTCTCCAAACAATACAGAATCTGATAAACTGGGCTGCACAGTTCTTACACACTAGATTTTAGACTGACAAGAGAAAACCTCATTGCACGTGTAGGATTTCAGAAGAGCAAAAAATCAGAATTAAAACCCCTCTGACTTCCTCTTTCCTCATCTGGTCTCTACCAGGCATAGTTTAGCATAACTTTGGGGAAAAGGAGCTTCCCAGCCCTTGCCTGGGGAGACTGGACTGATCCATTGGAGTCCCATTTTTGTTGATTTGGTTTGCTTTTGCTGGCCACGGACGTTAACCTTGCAATGGGCAGAAACCAGGCAGAAATAAAGAAAAAGAGCCAAACTGAGGGAGCCAGTGTGTGTTCAGGCTATTTAAAGAACTTTTGGCACAGGGGCTATGAAATTACAAAAGAGCATCTTAAAAGGAAGCCCTGTTGCTAAGCTACATTAATTGCCACATGTAGAGCTCCAGGAAGAGAGAAGAGAAACCTCTCCCACCCACTCACAAGAAATGTGTGAGGGGAACCCATGACACAGGTGCCATAACTGTGTCTGAGCAGACTGAAAATGTCCCAAGTGATGTCCTGTCTTAGAGCAACTTTCTGTGACCGTTTAGTGTGGGGTGGACAAGGATGAGAGTGTGGGTAGCTGAGAGCCATCTCTCCTCCTCCAGTTAGGAGTTTTTAGAATGCTGAAACACAGCAGCAGGCTGTGCCTCTGATCAGGGTCGGTGAGGACAGTGAGAGAAACTCAAAACTGGCATAACAAGTTAAAAAAATGCAGGTCATGCTCAGCCAGTTGGCTTGGGAACCCGAAATGACGTCTCTGCACAGCTTTGACTGCTTCAGTTCACTTCTCGAGTTTCTTTCTCCCTCGTTCATATTAACAAATACTTATCTGGTCATTTTGCACTGATGGTCTTTGCCTGATGAGCATCCATGCGGCTGCGAGGGAATATCCTGTACTGATTATGACTGCGTGTGAGGTAACAAGGTTAAAATGCACACTGCTTGTGTTAGTGATGTGTCAATGCCTTAAATATATTTTGCCACAGGGTAACACTTGTTCCTTTGTCCTCACCGTGCTTCAGAGATGTGGGTCTGAAGTCCTTATACTTGCAGTAATTCTGCCTTTCTTGCCAGTCCTTGACCAACCTGTTTTACTGATGGGAGAAAAAAGTAACCTCACTGCTTCAGGGTTTTGTTTTCAGTGTGGCTGCTCTGAAAAGGAGGCTGTGGTTCAGTGCTGCTAATGAGCTGTTTCTCATATGGTTTTGAAAGGGGAAGTTCTTACTACTCAGCCCGACTAACAATGTGCAAATGAGGCTGGTGATCCAGCCTGTGCAGAGCGATCCCACAGCAGTCCTGGCTGGAGCTATGTCTCCTCCACCCACTGGCCTCTGCAGATACCAAGGATGTGGAGTTGCTGGTCACTTTTTCCATCAGATACTCGCTCTAGAAATCCAACTTGCTCTAACATCTGTTTTCATGTGGGTTTTTTTTTTTGTTAATGCAAGGTTTCATTGACAGCAGAGAAAGCACATCAGAGCTTCACACTGCAGCTTGGCTTGGTGTTAATTCCTTGAGTGTTGCCATCCTTCCCAAAGATCAATTGCTTTAATGGTAAAGCAACAAGCAAGCAATAACCTTCTCTTCGTTTTTGCAACAACCTTTTAAAAAGCAGTGAAATGCTCAAGAGACTTTACCCCAGCGATCTGTGCTCTTGTGTGGCAGCTGAGAGCAGCTGAACAACAACCCCCTTACTTGGCCCGTAGTGGGGAAGTCCTGGGGTAATGCTCATCTCCTTAGCCCAAAAGGAAGGGGGACGCAGTGGGTCACGCAGTTTGTTCCTGTGGCTTGGCTCCATCCTCCCACAAGGTGACGATGACAAAGTCTCGCCAGGGTGGTGGTGCTGACAGCCAGCTCTTCCTCTGGCACCAGGGCCCATTGCCTTACGATACTTGCCATCAGTTATAGGCTCCTTCCTCTTGGTGTAGCTGTATTTTTCTTGCTCTAATTTAACTTGTTTCTTGTTTTGCTGATGACTGTTCAAAACAATTGACGCTTTCCTCCACCTAACACCTGCCGCAGCATCTGCAGGCTGTTTGTGCTGCAGCCCGTGTCCCCTCTGCTGCATTGCTTCATTGCCTGTTCAGCTCTGGCAGCTGTTGGTCAGGGCTGTCATCTCCAGCTCATGGAAACAAAACCATCTTTAAGGAAGTGTTCCCAGCAGTTGCATGAATTGTAGTTTGTCCGCTGCCGCAATGATCTGAGCTGCGCTGCCTGAGGGCAGAGACACCATCTCTGCCAGTTTGCAATGCACAGTGGGAGTTCTATTTTCCTTAGATCACAGAAGAGTGGGTCTTAACGAAGCACAAAGGCTGGGCACTGGCCCTACATTTTAATAAACAAAGAGGCAGTTCCTAAAGTTGTGCTGGTGTGACAGAAATAGTTCAGTATGCTGCTGTCTGTGGGTGGCCAGCCTGCCCCGATTAAACGACATAGGGTAGAGGGGGCAATAGTAATGTAGACATGGTGGTTTTTACCCATGTGGAAACAACTCTCTGGAGGAGGATGGTAGGGGGAACAATGGCAGAAAGTGAAATTCCTGTGATCCAGATGAGATTTCCTTTTGTGTGGTTTTACCATTTGTTTCTTTTGGTTTTCAGCTGCCCGGGTATCACGAACAGTAATGTGTAGTTTGCTACTGGACCAAATCCTGTGTTTTCTGGTGCAGAGGAGTCATGCCCTATATTGTGGGATGAGCAGGGGCTTGAGGAGGTTCTTTCCCAGAGAGAATGGGACAGAGGGAAGGGAAAAGAACTGGAGTTTGCAATAGATTTAGTGGGTTACCCACTGCCAGAAGAAAGTTCTGACCAGTTAATCCAGGGAGCCTTCCTTTAACTGTGACGATGTTTAGATTTTCAGCTGACAGCACTTTCCATGGCCTTTCTTTTCTAGGTCCCACTCCAAGACTGCCATCATCACAGACTTCATCACGGCCAGCAGTATGGGATCTGCAGTGCACGCATCTCCTGGGAGTGAGCACCATCTCTCATGCCCGTGTACTGAGTGGACACTTTGTTAAGGCACTCTAGGAAACTCTGAGCATGGCAAGGCAATGCAGAGCTCCCCTGAAGTCCAAGGACTAATTAATCTTCTTAGCATGATTTATGTGTTTGTGCATCTTGTGAGCGAGTGCAGTTTCACCTGAGGAGATTTGTGTGTCAGTGTTCAGTGGTTTATGCTGGTGGCTTGTTGGTATCTTCTGTTGTTCATGCGATGTTTGTCAGACCTCTTAAGCCTGAAAGATTTTGTATTTTCTTAAATGATTCTAAGTGTGAAAATGTAAACTCAACTAAAATGTAACCTCATGGCTTTAATGCATTGTACTTGCTTCATGTTGATGATTGAAGGGACTGTTTATCTAAACTGGAAACTCAAAGACAGAAATGTGTTTGAGCTCTGCAGTACAGGTGTTCCCTCTGATTTATGAGTACGTGCACAGGGGTACAGACACTCCTGGAACAAGCTGAAAAGTGAAAAGGGGAAACACGATGATAGAGAGAAGAAAGAAATACTGAGCAAGGTGTAGATGCAGCTGTAGACTAACGAGTAGAGATGGAGAGAGAAGGAGTCTCTTCAGGAGACGGTCTGAAGTGGACATCTGTGTGGTGGAGCTTAAAGCCACCACACAGCCCCAAACCTTCCTGTGAGCTCTGAGCATGACCATACATTAACTCTGTAAATATTACAGTTACATGTCAAAACTCAAATAAAATATATCATTTCTGATGGCTTTGCACAAGACATTTTTTAATTTTTTCAAACCTGCAGCTCAGAGTGAATCTCTAGGAGGGACAGACTAACAAAACCCCTGCAGATGGGAACTAGAGCCATTTTTTCCTACATCTTTCTCCTGGTTCGTAGTTGTTTGCCCCCACTTCTGCTGCTGATTTCCACGAGATGGAGCTATTTTAACATGGGTTTGGCGGCAGCCCCCGGAGAGCAGTACTCTACTGCATATATTATTTCATTTCCATGACAACATATCTGAAGTAGGTAGGCTTTTATGAAAAATCCTCATCCAAAAAAACCCACAACCCAACAGAAACTGCTGGAGCTTGGTGCACATTTTGCCAGGCTGCACTGTCAAAAGGCTCATTGGAAGAACAGCTCCCAGGGGATGCAGGTGCGTGCAGAGCAGCTTTGCCCTGCGCTGGTGCTGATGGTAGGGTGTACATCCATCCCCTCCTCTCCAGAGGGCTTATTTTGCCATGGCTAAGGAAACCTCCATGTCCTGTGTCCCTGGGGGCCACCCCACATGTGCGTGGAGAGGCGGCCCTCTGACACCTACCGGCCCTTGTCCACAGCCCTGGTCCACCCACCTCTGCCTGCTGGGCAACTGCCTGCCTTTTCTGTGTTGTAATGACCCCCTTGTGCAGCATTTCTGTCCTTTTTAATCTAATTTTATAGTCTAGTTTTTTCTGTTTCCTTGCACTACCTTCTCTGTGCTGCAGCACCCACTAGTTCCTTCTCGGCGTCGCCCCCATCAGCCCTGTCTCCCATTGAGTCACAACACAGACAAAAAATTGTGCAAACGACGTTGTTCTGTGGTGTGTGTCTGCAAACCTGTGCAGCCAAACTCCTCCTGGCCTTGTTTGGTCACACTGTCCCCTACAAAAAGCAGCAGCTCAGGGAAACACTTTTATCTGGGGACTTTCTACAGGAGTTGTTGAAATTAGGGCCAGGTTTAGATGCAATATTTGTGACGTTTGAAAACGAGGTCTTCTGCAAACCCCTTGCTCACAGCGTGCGTTATGAGCTGTTTGGGGCCGCGCTGGCTTTGTCACAAGAAGCTGTCCCTGTTTGCACGCAGGAGATAAGTGGCACCTCTACGACAGCTCACTGGCAACGGGTGCCTGCCCTGAGGCTGCTGCCACATGCGGGCCAGTGGGAAGAGGGTTCCCTCCTGACCAAGCCCCTGTGGGCCGGGGGCT
>NW_008631192.1:0-509 GCF_000691845.1 Merops nubicus | reverse complement strand
CCGGCTGCCACTTCTCAGCTACATGGAGCCTGAAATCCTCACCTGCTGCAGCACCCAGATCAGTAGAAACCACAGCAAGATAAATAAGGGTCAGCTCTACAGGGCAGGGGGTTGCTGCCAGCAGATCTGGTAACACTGCACCTGTCCAGATTCCCGTGTGAAATCTTAATTTGCAAAGACTGAAGCGTAAAAGTTTTTGGTGGTGGTTGGATTTTTTTTTTTTTTTTTTTCCCCCAGTGTGGTTTAACATCTCTCCTTCCCTGCCCCCAAGCCCATGCCTTAGAGGGAGCTAAAAGGGAGCTTTGGAGGAAGTATGGAAGTATGAAAACCTCCCAACAGCTCTCAAGTAGAGGGTTGTCCTCTTCTCAGGCACCTCTGGGGCAGACCAAAAGCTCTAACATGCTGTTGGCACACAGGTGCTTAGCAAGCACTATCTTTCTCTTGCTTTTCAAGACCAGGACAGAAACAGCATCAGCATAATTTCATGGAGCAGATCCTCCTGCAGGCAC
>NW_008631191.1:19334-23335 GCF_000691845.1 Merops nubicus | reverse complement strand
TCCTGGACACAGAGGAGGTGCTCCTTTTGCCTCTCCGGAGTAGTCCATACTAACACAGACAGTAATGGCAGGGTTTTATTGAGACATCTGCACACTCTGTTTCAGGCAGCTTGTGCTGTTTAAGGTATGGAGCAGAGCAGGATTTGGAGATGCAAAAAAGTCACTATGCCTGTGATTCACAAAGTATTTAAATTTTTGACACTTGTCAGCTTCTGAGATAAGCACAGTTCCACCTATTGTCTATCAAATTCAAACCCACTTTACATACATTCATGGTCATCTGCTTTTGTAGGAAATAGTCTTTTTATGTAGATCAGTCATCACTGGGGGTTTTATTTAAGTTGTGTTCAGTTAATCATTTCAATGTAAAAATTGGTTTAGTTTACAAGAAGATATCTGGAGCCTACTTGGGCAGGTGAGGTGCTCACCTTTCCTAGAAGCATGAAGAAATAAGGTGAAGCCCTGGACCCAGACTAGGCAGATTATATCCGTCCACCAATTTCAATAGGAACAACAATTCACCAATGACCTTATTTCTATATTTAATTATATATTTAATGAAATATAGGCATTCATTACTTTAATAGACTTTATTTTAAAAGCAATTTGAGAAAAAAAAAATTAACCAGGATATTATTTGTGCTATTTTTGTGGGGGTATGTGGGAATTAACTCCTCATGGCAGTATTTCATTTGCCAGAATTCTTTTCTGAGGTACTTTATAATTTCTCTGCCTAGTTCAAAAATTATTTTTCCAGGGAATACTGCCAGGAGTTGAGTATAATTTAAGTAATCACTGAGAAAGTGGATTTTCATATGCAATCAAATTACTCCCAAGAAAACAAGAATTTTTTTACAAAGATATTGTGTTCAATGGTTAAAATAAGTACCTCCATAAAGAGATCTGCACTCATTTAACCTCACTATCTTCTGTACTGATCATTCACATTTCTCCCACTTCTCACAGTAGGCAGGAGTACAGCCTAAGGGGGAGTTTGCTCTGACAGTGAAAGGTAATTAAAATCATAACACAAGATGACACTTTACTTTCTATGGGACAGAGAAATGGACTAGCAATTGGTCTGGACATATTGCCATAAAAACATCGTTAAATCATGGTGAGTCTTCACATTAGCATACGTGCCCTTACCACTGGGAACTGATTAGCGCAACAACTTTGGCTGTTTTTCTGCATTGTGCAATGTTTAGTTAGAACAGATAAAACAGGATTGCTCAGCAGTTGCAGTTTAACCTACAGGATTTATTGCATTTGAAAACTGATGTCAGTCACATGATATTCTCTAGAAGGAACATGCAGTTAGTTAGAAATACATGTGAAATATTTAGGGTGAAGCAATACATCTGATATGGTGAATATTTAATCTCTGTTATTTAGTTCTTGATCTGTAACTGCACTTTGTTTCACAGGCAAATTTTTGGGATTCTTTTATTTTATTAGGAATATAGAATAAAAACCAGAAAATGTTATAAACTGGCTGGTGCTGAAAAGAGGCTGATGCTGAAGGCATTCACTGCAGAACCAAAACTGAAACAGATATGACAAACCCTACCAGCAGAGTATGCTGGTATAACAGCACTGGTTCCAGAGGAGTAGAAGAGGGGAGAAATGTTACTGAGAGCAACATTAAAGGGCACACACAAGGAATGTGCATTTGCCAGCAGTTGCTCTACACCTATCTACATTCAAAATTTAGGTCCTCAGATTTCCAGCTACCTTTGGAGATTCTAAATTCTATAGATATTGACATTTTTTTCTCCAAAGACTACAAGTGAATAAAGTTCTTTTAACCATGGTCAAAAGCAAAATAACATCTTGCTCATAACCATGCTGATGAGATTTACCAAGCTGCATTCTTTCATGTCTTATAATCACCTAGATGTTGTCATTCTTACACCACATATATCAAAAAGAAACCTTGCATGCACAGGGTCCATGGGAGATGAACAAGATGCTGGAATCTGACTGTAAAGCTGGGTTTGTTGTTTTGGTTTGGTTGTGTTTTTTTTTTTTTTCTGTAAGGGCTGAGATTCAGATGGCAGATACTGAAATTTTTCATACAAAATGTTTCCTGAAGCAGATTTCTGGAATCCAGACATTCTTTTTTGTATATTCCATTGGAACACAGTTATGTTTCACAACCTATTTCTTTTTCAAAGAACACTGAATTATGGAATAATTTCAACAACAGATCATAGAATTAGAATAGTTTGGGTTGGAAGGGACCTTAAAAATCATCTAGTTCCAAGATGAGAGAGGTGGTCACTGAATATTGACCAGCTTTCTTGGGCCTCCCTCCCCTACAGGTCTTTATCCCATGGTACTCCACCAAACAGATCCCTGAAGAGGTCAAAGTCTGCTCTCCTGAAGTCCAGGGTAGTGAGCTTGCTGCATATCGTCCTTGTTGCCCTAAGGATCTTGGATTCCATCATTTCATGATCACAAAGCTGGGAGAAACTCAGCTACAAATAGACTATATTGTGAAGCTAGAGTATTTATGAAGAATATAGGGGTTCATAATCTCTTAACAGAGGAAGGAAATGACGATTGTCTTCACATCTAGCTAAGGGCTGTAGTCAGTGAGCTGGTGGATGAAACAGTAGGAGTAATATTATTTAGTTCATATTTCCCTCCAAGGAAGTGTTCAGGGTGGGCACTCCTAACTGGAATGATAGCTAAGCATTCTGATGAGATTGAATTGAGTCTCATTGGGCCACTTGCAGCTCACTTTTTACTGGCTGCCTTCAGTATCAGCTTTGATGGATTTGCTGGCAGTTAACTTTCCTTATGTACAATTTAGGGCCCTTAAGAATGTCGTTAGAGATTATGGGTTTCTGCATTTGGGCTGTGATAAGACTGAATAAGTATGCTTGAATTTATTTTTTCTTTTGTTTGTTTAATCATCTTTTAACCAATAATGATGATTTTGAACATAGCCAAATCTTTTCTGTACACCCCAAGGCTTCTACTGGCACCCAAACAAGCACACATCATGGTATCTGGCCTCCCAGTCAGGAGGGTGGGACTTGCAGACTCCCTTAACAACATTCAGAGTACTTTGTCACTTGCTTGGCCAGTGTTTGTAATGTATTTGTGTCATCTCTCTAGAAACTATCTAAATCAGCTTCTTCACATTCCCAAATTCTTTTGCCTGGGGAGCAGAAATGCGACAGTGGCTCTGAGACGTAAGGCTCCCACGGGATGGTGTATATCAGCCAGTCACAGGGCCCTTCAGACAGAAATATTTCTTGCTTGTTTCTCTTAAGGCTTTATGTAGGGTTTTCGCAGCTTGAAATAACATTTCCTACCAGTTCAGGTAGAACAACCTTTAAGATGTTTATTTATCTGTTCAGTACAACAATGAGATCTGGGGTTGAATGCTACAGATGAAAAAGAGATTGAACTAACATGCTCAGAGGTGCAGCTAATACCTCTAAGTAAATGCCATGTTCATAGGACTCTGGGTGAAACAGCATTAAACAGAAGTGTCATTTCTCTTGTGTCTTCCCAGTCATTCACTGTTCCTTTCTAATCTGACATCCTCTCTGTCCTCTTGTTCTTGCTTTTAGTGACTGTAGCTAGGAAGAGGCTTTTCATTGTACATACCTGTCCCATTCAGATGTCAGGGGAGGTTTCAATATGATCCCAGGAGGTGAGATTAAGACACAGGCGAGGTCAAATGCCGTATACCCAATACAGTTTTTATTACAAAACGAGAAAAATGTTAGAAAAGAGAATCGATACGACAGAGTGAAAACAAAAGGCAGAAATCAAGCGAGCAGTCGGTAGAGAGTCGCCAGAGCAGTTCCCACCACGGGCCCACAGCGCGCTGTCGGGCTGGAGCCGTCTCAGCTTCGGGGGTGGGCGGTGGAGCAGGAGCGAGGCGGTGAGCAGGCCGGAGAGCCGTGAGCAGGCGAGTCCGTGGTGAGCAGGTGAGGGAAAAAGCTTGAGAGAGAGAGAAAGAGAGAGAGAAAGAGAAAGAG
>NW_008631191.1:11278-19094 GCF_000691845.1 Merops nubicus | reverse complement strand
CGCCAGCTTAAATAGTGTCCCGGCTGGGTACTGAGGTCACTCCTCCAGGCTGGCACAGGCTCCTTTAGGTGAAATGCGCCTGCAGGGCTTCAGGCCGAGGGGTTGCCGGGCCCTGGGCACGGCCGGGGGAGGGGTAGGGCTCCTCTGGAATGGCCTGTGACTCACACAGTCGTGCTCGGCTCCTCCCAGCGTGGTGCATGCCCACACAGGCTCTGCCCAGCTTTACACGGCTCTTCCACACGTGCGGTCCTCCATCCAAGGCTATCTTTGAGACAAACATTCATGGCTCAGTCCTTCACATCGGTCCTTCACAATACCCTTGGCAGAATTTCTTCAGGTGGGCTGTTTGCAGATAAAATTACAATTTTTGCTTACCTTACGGAGACATTTCCCTCCCTTTCCTTCATCTGAATCAAGCATGCAAGATGTTGAAGTGAAGGGGGATCAAGGAAACATCCTGTTACCTGTCTGGTTTGGGGATATTTCTGGAGATGCTATATGCAGTTACTCAGAAAATCAACAGTTTCTGAAACAAACAAAAAAATGTAGGTTACACCTGAGAAACGATTCAGGCAGAAGCTCAAGCACTATTCAAAATATTTAATCTATCCAATTCAGATGAGATCAAAGTGGTTCAAAACATCTCCTTGCCGTATTAAGTAGTTCCTTGTGTTATTAAGCCACTGAGTACCAACGTCCTCATCAGCAGGAGAATTGCTTGTATGTAAAAGACAGCAAGGAACTCAGAAAATCTGCTAAAAGATAGATCAGTGCTATTATTTCACTAAGGATATGCTGCAAGTCTTCAGGTGACCCATCCAGTTGACCAGTGCCAATTTGTAGCAGGTAAGGATTTTTTTTTCACAGCAATAACATGCTAGTGATTGACGTGAGATGTCATGAACACTTAGCTGTGATTGTTAAGCAGCTAAGCCATGTTGAGTGCATTCATTACAGCCTAACAGTGCTCTACCTTGCTAAATAATAGGCAAAATTAGTCACTCATTTTACAACATTAACAGGCCATGATCAAAGTTTATCATAAATTTTCATGGATATGAAATATTAATTTCTTCATATTACCTGCATATGAGCAAAATATCCCTAATGTGAAAAGAGGGATTTCATTTGTCTGTACAAAAATAACCTCAAAGACTCTGGGAGCTATTAAGATTGACTGAAAGGAGAGAAGGAAATAAAAATCTGCTTGGGTATAATTAGAATCTTGTCTTTCTGAACCCCCTTTTCAAGATGGTGTGCCTCAGGACCCAGCAAGCGTGGGCTTTGGTGACATGGCACACACACCTCGTGCAAGGAGTGAGCGTGTGGAGGATGTAGGGAAGGTGTCTTATTACATTTTGGAGAATGCAAAGCAGCAACAGGATTGGGAGGACATGGCAGCAGCTGGGAACAGAGCTCACCATGTTTGGAAAGACGCATGTTTCAAGGAGTTTCTGCTCTGGAAAGGAAGAATATAGCCCAGCATAGCACTTCTGTGAGGTTTTCAAGTCCCTGCACGCTGATGAAGAGGCACAACACAAGAAGCTGTGTTTAATTATATCACAGGGAAATGGGCAGCTAAATACTCTAAATATTCCTGAGATTCTTGCTGTTATCATAATGTGTAGCTTGGATCTCACAGATCTCACCAGCTTTCCTGAAGGATGAGGAGTTGCTGCTTTGCAGTAGTTTATCATTCATCAAGAGTCATCTCTGATTGCAATGAGCAATGACATAAATTTGCTTTTAAAATTATTTTCACATCGATTTTAATTTTTATATTTTTTGAAACTTCTCACTGAAGCTTACTGAGTATAATTTACCATTCTGTTTTCCAGTGATTAGTGAAATGCCATCTCATTTCATTGTGGAATATGCCAGCTATGTGTGGCAAGGGAATCAGAATGGAATAAAATGAGGAATTGCATCAGGGACAGGGTAAGGTCTGCTCCACAGTGGAAATTCAGATTGCGTGGTTACCCTGCAGTGTCTCATGACTGGCCTGTCCAAATCCAGCACAGCATGACCTAAACCTTGTTTCTAGTAACTCATAAGGTGATCGCTTCTTCAGCCCAGTCTGCTGCCAGACCCCAGGGGAGAGGGACAGTACAACAAAGGCTGAGCTTCACAGCACTGACAGCAGGACCTGGGAAATCTGATTGAGATCTCTTTCTAAAAGTGAATTTATCCCCTTCTAAGCCATAAAAATGGTTTCTCAAAAACGTTCATGAAAAAGTGATTTTACAGAAGAAAAAATATTTTGGAGACCACACATTACATCTTTTTGAGTCATAACAATCAAAAGAAAAAAAGTAGACAGTCCTCAGGAGAATTCAAAGGACTTTTTCAAGTTGGAAAGAAAACCTTACAATACCAAAATAATTATTTTATCATTTTCCCTAGTTGTTATTTTTTCTAGGAACTTTTCCTGGTTTCATTGGCATTGCTATCTGGTTTTCCTTTTTTATCAAACACGTGGGAAGAGTTGTTAAGTAGTGTCTATCAATAGCAAATGCCAGTAAAGCAGGAGCTGAGTTACATGAAATGTAACTGCACGGCAAGATTTTAGGGGAAGCAAACTAATGGAGCAAAGCTAGTATTATTTTTTGAAAGATGTTGTCATCATACTTGGTTGCAGTAGGGCATGCTTGAAATTAAAACCGCTGAAGCAAATGGAAAAGTCAAATTAGCTAAGAAAGTGTTAATGCCAAATTGCACGGCATGAAGTTAGTCTACTCAGCTGAAATTCTCAACAATTTTAGTAGGGGCATTGCATGGAAAAAGACTAGACTTTTGGATAATAAGAAGAACACGGTGGGATACTTCTGGTAAGTTTTATAGAATATCATAAAATAGTGGGCTATAAAACCACAGGTGCATAATAAAAGCAAACTGCAAACACTTTATAAACCAATCTTTATATTTTAACTTTGTGGGAAAATGAAACTTAGGAAGCGAAGGAACTATCTGTGTTTCTTCCAAATAACTCTAACTAGCCAGTATTTTGTAGTAAATTGAGACACACTAGCCTCTTTTATGCTTCAGTATATTAATATTTAATTAATATTAATTCATTATATTCATAACCCTTAGTTCAAAAAAACAAAAGGATGCTCCTAAGCTTATGACTTTACAGTAATAGCCTACTGCCCACATTTAGTCTTCTGGTCCCACTTTCATGATTAGAAAAAGGAGTCAAAGTGAGCTTACTGTACTTACACATTTCTCAGTACAATTTGTGTTCTATACATCTGTCTTTCAGATGACAAACCTTTAGGGATCAGGTCTTTTGCAAAACATCAAACAAGTTGTTAATCTAAGTAAAAAGTGATAGTCCTGTGCAAAAAGATGAACTGCTGAGTAGATTTTACTCTGAGAAAATTGCATGGCTGTTTCTGCAGCTTGTAAAAATTTATGGGATTTTTTTTTTTTTTGAGACACTTTTGAGGTATGGGAATGGGTCAGCTATATGTGAGGAGACAACCACCTCTGTCTGCCTGTATCAAATATTGTTGCAGTGTCTTCTCATTCCATTATACCAGATTCCAAACATATGTGTTTGAAGGAAAATAATTTAAATATTTAATATAAAGCAGAAAAAAAAATATTTAAGAAGGCTAAATACAATAAATAATTGCAGTAACATAGAAGCTAGAAATAGAAGGCACTTGGCTAAAAAAAACTAAGAGTATGTCCATCTTGCTTTCTGCAGACAAACTTTGCATTGCTTGTTCTGTTGGTCTGGCTGCACCTGACTGTATTAGTGCTAAAACAACCTATTTGAGAGGCTGTTTTCTCTTGTCAGTAAGTTCCAGTTACCCAAAGTGAGGTTTGGTTTCTACCATAGCCTTTCTGTGTTACTTGAGGCAAATCAGTTAGGTCTTCTATGATCTAACTTGTAAACAATTTTCATTAATTTTGTGAAAACTACATGTCTAACTGTCCTTCAGGAGATGGCTCATTTTTTCGTGCACTGCAAAATGGTTGTGAAAGGCCCTCCTTCCTTCACAGAGGAGCATAAGTAGAACCAACAACACATTACCTTGAGGCTTAGCCATGCGCTGAGTGTGGAGATGTCTCCAGTTTTCCAGTCGATAGGAATTCTTAGCTCCTGTGCAATGTCAAGCAAATGCAGCTTTACTAAGTTTTCAAGGTCAGTGCAGGCCAGCAGCAACCTTGGTGCTTTCAGGAAAGGCTGAAATTAGGCTGGTAACTGCTGGCTTGAGGCTGAAAGCCCTGGGGGTTCAATATAGAGACAGATGAACTGGCTCTGCGGATATTCATCTGCAGAAGCTGCAACACCTTCCTTATGATTGCTTATCTACTCAATCTTCATCTGCTAGACTTCCAGTATTTCTCATTGATATGAGAAGTAGACGCAAACAGGGTATACATGAAATGTCTGACAAGGCTTTGTCACACCATTACAAAAGGAATAACCTTTCTGTTGAGAAATATCAGTCTGAGTGAGACTAACTGTTCAGTGAGAACATACTAGGGGAGAAAACAAAGCATTTTACTTCCTTACATTCAATATGTTTTGGTTGGACTTAAGTTGTTGATGAAGTTGTTGGTTGTACTTCGTTTAGTAAAAATGATACATCTGAAAAGCAATTCAATCTCACAAAATTAGTCTTTCATTAAAAGCTGGTATTTCTCCTTTGTTTTGTTTGTCCCAGCCTATCAGTAGAAGAAAATATTTGGAACTTCAGGATTACCCAGAGGACAGGAATTTGGGGTATTGATACACACCAATGCTTACCAAGCCCACATTTCACACATATTGAGTGCTCTGATTGCTTCCAGACTGAGTTCTTGGAATTTCTGGAAGTTCCTTACAGTGCAGCTTCTATAGGACAAATTCTGTCAATCTGTAATTTACTCTTGTTTTGGTCATTCTCAACCATCAATGCACTCATGAACCTCCCTGAAGTTTTATTAGCATGACTGGATCCACATAAACCTAAATCTCTGGCCTTTCCCATAATCTGCTACAGGGCCACCCCATAAGAGCTTTATGATTCAGCTCATGTGCAGGGAACCAATGCAAGAACCATTACACAACAAATAACGTGTATTCTCATGCTAGTCTCCACCCATCCCAGCCACTAACCAAGTATTAGGTGTGACAAAAAAAAATCTTGTCAGACATGGGTAAATCTGGTAGATCATTCAGTTTCCTTGTCTTTGCTGTAGCATTTATATATTTTCTCCTTTCTCAGTAATAAGTGGGATAATTTAATCCACAGAAATGATTGTGTTCCCTACAGATTTCCAAAATAAAGTAATAAACAACATAGCTGGCAACTAATTTTTTTTTTTTGTTGAACTTTGAAAAAAAAAAGAGAAAAAATTTCCAGTTATGTCACAGTCTGTGTGAAAAAAATGTTATCAAAAAGCCAAGAATCTGATACCAGAAAATAAAGTCTGCTCTGTTGGATGATGGCAAAGATAAATTCAGTGCAGCAGCACTTCCATCACCTGAAAGGACTGAGAATGTGGGTGCAATGACAGAGTTTGACATTTACTGAATGCTCACCTCAGGCCCATTTCTGAGATTTTTGTGATGTGACAGCAGAGTTGGACAGAAAAACGGGAAAAAACCCTCCTAGGGACAAAAATGTATTATGATAACAGGTTTAAACCGTCCTAATTATCCTGGTTGATCTTTCTAAAATGCTTAAAGCTAGTTGTATCATTAGGAACAGAATGATAATGTTTTTTACTGGGTAGGTTTTCAACTGGATGATAGGTGTATATGAAATTTATCTTCAGTCACACTCCACCCAAATTATCACCCTTACTTTACACCTTTTTGTAGCCTTTTGACGTGGTGCAGTGCTCTTAACTGAGTTGACAGGCAGGCTGCTTCCATCTTCTTCAGCAGGCAGGCTGCTTCTATCGCTTCTCCCTCTCTTTCATGCATGCAAATACACATATATGACATGAGCTATTGAACTTCTCATCGAGTTTTAGTGCTCACAAAGACGTCAAATGACAACTCTCACATCTTTTAAAATCTGCATATTTTTTAGTCAGCTATTTTTAGGGATGTCAGCTAGAAGCACTTGAAATTTCATCTTTCTTCAAAGAGATCTGTTCTTTGCCACGCAGCCTTAGGCCAGGAGCTCATTCCATGTAGTACACCAAGTAACCTTTGAGAGCAAAAACATTCTGGTCTTGGGTCTTACTGGAACTGGAAGCAGCAAGTGAAAGGCTGAGTATCACAGGAATCTAAACTATTCAGTATGTCAACACTATTTGAAGAGCCACGTGTGCGTCATATTCTTGTTTGCCAGCTAATTAGATTACTTGTTTTGAAAGATGGATTAATGAATTAATCACAGGGTGTGGTGGATGTTTTTTCTTAATGTTCTGCAACCAGTTTAATATGAAGGGGGTTATTTTTTTAAATGTATTATTCATTTCAGGACTGGAAAACACAGAAAGCGGAAATGAGAAAATGAAAACTGTGTTAAAAAATTAAAATTATAATCACTGCCATTTTTGGCACAGTAAGCTTCTTTTACGTTATCTGAAACTGTAGATAGTACCAGCAACTGTGGAAAGAAGGAATGATGTGGGAGCTTTCTAGTTAGTAAATCAGAGCAGAATGGAAAAGGGTGTGGTTTTGATTGTGCAAAATGTCAGACAGGTTTCTGGTGTGCAGAACTGAAACCATGGGTGGTTCACATCTTGATCTTCTCATATGGCAACATTTACAAAAATGCTACTATTTTCTTGTCTTTATTAAAATTAATTAAGTTTTGGGCAACCCCTAATATTACAAAAAACACTGACTCAAATTTATTGACTCAAAGGCAGAAGACAGCATGGACAGGGATCTGGCCATGGATTTTGCAAAAGAGGGAGACACTCATTTCTGGCCAATTCAACAGTTACATCAGGTCAGGCATTTATATGTTCATGTGCTTTTTCACTTATTTTCCTGGTTTTCAGTTTTCCTGTTCAAGACACACCCACCTAATGGGCCGGATTCAGCACATTCTTTTCTTAATCATCTAGCCCACTGAGCACTGCGCAGTGGGATCCTGGCACTTGGCACACAAAAGGGAAAGCGTCTCAGTGCCAGGCAACACCAAACTGTGCAGTTCTGAGCAGGACAATTTACATGAACCATGAGCCATGTGGTCTTCAATAATTTTTAAAAATGAGATTTAGTGCCAGATTTTCAAAGATATTTACCTTAATAAATAAAGACAGAGGTAAATGTCCAAGGACAGAGATAAGGTGCCCTAGACACTTTTAAAAAGTGCTTGGGAAATTCCCACTCTATCAGTAGGGGTTAGGCAGCCAGACATTTATTAAAATCATACAAATCAAACACCTTTGTAAATGCAGTCTTTGTTTCCTGATCCCTTCTGTTTTCACCTTCTGCTGTACAAACACTCTCTGTGCAGACACAAGAAGTGCAGTTCCTTCCCCAACAGCCTCCTTTTGATTCTCCTTCATTACTAAGACTGAGGAAATGACAGACACCAAAGTACAGACTGCAAAATCTATATTGCTAGTAAAGGGGACGTTGCATGGATCAAACATATCCAACCTGTTGATTAGGAAAATAAGCATTCTTCTTGAACAGTGGCTGGCTGCTAAATGGAAATTTTAGCAGACAAAACACACAGAAAGACTGAGTCCTAACCATGTTTCAGAGCATGACTAAACGCATGTCTGAAAGAAAATAGGAATAGGTTTGACAACAGTGAATGAAGGCTACCAATAATCCATACCAATGCTAGGTGTCTTTAGTTACATATGGCAATTTCTCTTCACATCTGCTTAGTTTGAATGCAAT
>NW_008631191.1:0-11247 GCF_000691845.1 Merops nubicus | reverse complement strand
GGAAAGAGCTGTTATCGTCATTCAGTAGTTACAAAAATCTTGAAATCACTCTAATGCTGCTGGAATTTATGGCATCAGCTGGCAAAACAGTCATTATTTTAAGTGTCTGGATGTCTGAAGGAGAAAAACATTACTTTTAGGCTGTTGCTGAGTAAGGTGATGTATTTCAAAGCTCTGTTAATACTGTATACTCCCACCTGAGAGGCTAGGTAGCTGAATTTTTAATTTCCTTTGCTTTTTGTACATTAGCTGGTGTAATATGACACATGGCCAAGTTTATGACATAGTGCTCAAATACTGTATGATTTACAATATTGTTCCATAGAATAAAATAGGCTACTTGGACCACAGAGCATAGTGTACAGGAAAGGCAGTGGGATGGATTTGCTGGAAAGAGCAAGGAAGGAGGGCTCTAGGGCTCTGTCACCAGCCTCAGCACCTCGGTAGGCCAGGTTGTGTGGTAGGAGCCCCCCTGTTCACTCTTGCTTTCCTTCTCCTCACAGCCACCTCCCCATTCCTACCCAGAGTGATGGATCTGGCACTGTGTCCTCCCCCATGCCTTGCTCCTCTTGCTCTGTAACTCTCAGCTCATGTCCCTAGCAGTGATCTGCCCATAGCTCTGCACAGCACTGGAACAGACATCCTTCCTGAATCAAAGCAAAGCTCCCAGCAAGGGTTGTGACTTGCATAGGGCTATTCCTATAGGATTTCCCCAGGTAATGGCAATGGGAAGTGGCCTATCTGCCCAGGTGGATGGACTCAGCTGGATCTTTAGTTTTTCTGTGATTTTCTCAGAAAAGTAATCTGCATTTCCAGCATTATGCTACTCTTCAGACTTCAGACAGTCACTGAAACTCACAGGAAAATTTGGGCTGAAAGGAGCTTGGAGGTCATCTGTCTAATAAGCACCAGGAACATGGTCAGGTCCAGTGTTTCCTGGTTGTTACACAAGGACAGTGCAGACAGATGCTGTTCGCATGGGCAAAGCAGGAGGACACACAGTGAGTTAGCAAATGCTTTCCCCTCCTACTCCCAGCCCAGGATTCCCTGGCCAGAAAATGAACATTGCCACACAATTTCCAGAAGCATCTCTTGTGAACAGAAGGGAGCCTGCTAGATCTGTAACTATTTTATTTTCCTCTGATTTACTTTTCTTAAGATAAGTCTTACCTCTTTTCTTCCAATAGAGCTATCTGAGCTGTTTCTCAGTAGTCTCTTCACTGAGGGTCTTAGCAATAAATAGTTCAAGGGTGTTTTGAGACATCCTTGATGTCCTTGATCCTTGTCTCCAGACCTTCGGAGGTCTGGAGCCTCACCCTCTGCAGCTGAGACTCAGTATACTCCTACCTTATGCCTTTCGATCTCAGAAGAGAAAGCAATAACCCGAGAAAAAATAAAATAAAATGAATTTTTTAAAGAATAAAACCTCAATCCTAAATGCTACTGATCCTGAATGCCACTATCACATTCAAAGGCGTAATTATGACTGTTAGGGATAGAAATACTAACTACAAGCATCTGTTTCAAAAATGAGGCAATAAAGAGTTGGATGCTTCTCTGTCAGCTCCATTGCAATAGCTTTAGAAAGTGTTTCTTTACTTAATATATGGGCATCAAGAGAAGCTTTCTGTCAGCCTAAATGCAGACTACAGTCTGTAACAGTTTTTCAGTATCAGTTTTTAAAAGAAAATAGAAAATTGGAAAAAAAAAATGAGGTGAGCTCTACTTCAGTAACATTTACTTTTTTCAGGTGTTTGCAGCTTCAAACAGTTCCATGAGTATTAGAACTTATTTTGATTCATACTGTATAGTTTTATTTTAATACCTCTTAGACTAATTCACACTAGAAGGATGCAAAATTGCTGTTATGAGATGACTTAAGTAACCCAGTTTAATTGCCAGTACAAAAGTGACACAAAATAAATGTCTGCTAGCATATAACAGATGGAAGAATATCCAAGTTATCTGATGGCTTTAAACAAAAGAGAATTAAAAATTCCTCCTTCAATACAAAACTCTCTAATTATCTAAATATTGCTTCAGATTTTAAAAGAAGAGTTTTGAAGAAGTTAGATGGGCCAAACACTCATAAAACCTGATCAAGGAAATTAATATTAGAATATATTTTTTCCAGTGTTTTTATATAATAGGCTTTGTAGCAGTTTTGGTCCTAATCCTATTTGGAGAAATATTGGAGTAAAGAAATGAGTTAATTTCCTTTCCCACCTGAAAAGAACCTATTGTCACACCAGAACACACAGTCATTCACATTGTATATCCACCAACTGTGCAGACGCTGAAATAAAGGTCAGAAATTTTTCACTTAGCCTTTATTTGTTTGCACCTAGTGATGAACACGGGCCAAGAAGAGCTCAGGTAAAGCAGACACACATGCTGCTGCAGGATAACTCTGCTCTGTGCAAGATCATGTTTCTGCACTTAAAGGAGGTGATTGAAACCTTTGGACTCCTCCAGGTCTCGTTGAACTCGTGGTAGAGTCCCTCTGGCTGGCACAGCAGGAAATTTCAGGCTCCTTGTGCTCCAGCCTGGATCTATTTGTCATCACTGTTTTTTTTTTTCATCAGATTACTCTCCCACTTTTAGAGAGGAAAAAGAAAAAGGAAAAAAGTCTTGCTAGCATTGCTGCTTTCTGCTGGAGGCATTTTTATAAAGGATTCTTTTTTAACATCAATAAAACTCAATTTCTCCTTGTTTTAAACTACTGGGATGATGATGGAAAACTTTTCTGGTTTGATAATGAGATATATTTTTCACTTTTTACTCTTTCAACTCTAAATAGCTTTTATTAATATGATCTATCCTCTTAATCTTGCTTCCCACGCACAAAGAAAAATATCCCATAGAGAATAGTGTTTATATGCATTTATTAGTTACTTTGAGTTTTATTACTGCATTTCATACTGTGTTCAGTCCCACCAAGTGAGACAATGTGATGTATTTTTGAGTTCAAGTTGCATTTATAACCTTCCACAAAAGAGCAGTTAGACATCTAACCAAATGTGCCTGGAAGACTTTCCATTTTGTCCATATTCATCAAAAATTATGGTTTGCAGTGCCTGTACAAAGGGAACCTTTATTTATTGATTGATTGATTCCCATATAATCAATACAATGTTTTACATTTCATAAACTAGTCTTTAACTTGCTTGAACAACCTCTCTTTTATCAATAGTTCAGTCATGACCTGGGGGTGCTCATTTCTCTGGCATTTATTTGGAAATCGCAGCTCACGATCACGTCACTTACTAATACCTCAAACAGCATGCTTTTATGCATCTTGTTTTCATAGATTTTTTTTTTTAATATAATTGTTTTTCATTAAGCTTTCTATGCCACGATTAACACCTCTTCTCCTCAGCCATTAAGTAGTTTACCAGATGACACACATTACTGTACAGGACCACCATACGCTGAAAAATTGTGCTCACTCAAACAGAAGCAAGTATCTCTGTGCTAATTGCCACTAGTGATAGTCTTTCTTTCTGGAAAGATAATGAGGTAGATTTTGCTTTTAATAAAACTTATGTAGATGCATAATAATTCTGCACATCTGCAATGTGTTTTTTTCCAGATCTGCATAACCATAGCTGGACTGCCTTTGTCTAGCAGAACAGATTTCTTGTCCATGCCTGGATCCAGAACACCTGCTTTCAGCATTATAGCTGACTTCAAGCTTAGGGACAAAATCTTTCACCTGTGATCTCAGATACAAGTTCAGTGATTTTTTAAAGTTGGTTTGGTTGGTTGGTTGGTTGGGTTTTTTTTGTAATGTGGCCCATTGTGTCTAATAATTTATTTTTTTTTAAATACATATTCCTATGTTTTCCACTCCCTCAGCTGGCAAGAAGCAACAGAGGAACAGGGACAGTTCTGGCAGTCAGAAATCTGACTCCAGGGATACAACCCAAACTCTTTGCCATTTTCCTCTCAAAGTATGGAATTGTGAGAAAGTAATATATTGGGACATATCACTGTTAAAATGAGACATGGTGAAATTTTGCTTGTCATCATTTAGCTTATCAGTTAAAAAAAATCATGTGTTTCCATACTGACTTTTTTTTTCTTTTCTCTTTTTGACACTTAAAATTCTACTGAAATACGAAGAAGCCACACTTCTACTCTGGAAATAATGTGCAAAGCAATTCCTTGAGTGTTGCCACAGACTAAGGATGAAGAATCAGTGTAGATTTTCATTTCTATATAGTTCTCCACAAGATATCACTAAGAAACGAAGTGGAATTATGGGTTGCAATGGAAAGTTAAAGAGCAGTGAAGTTGTTTGCAGTGGAGTTCAGTCAGATCTGCTTATTTCAGCAATCGCTGTTCAGCAGCAGATATGACTGTTCTGTGGAAATCACTAGTCATGAGTTTCAGTGGCACTTTGCCTATGCAAGACAAGATGAACCCAACTGATTATCATCACGACTTCCCTCCTCTGCAGTAGAAATTTGTGCTGTGACACACAGTACCAGCTGCTGGACACTGGCTACTGTAATAAAAGTTAATTTGCAGGATGGTATGGGCTGTATTAATTTTCAACGTGGCAAACTGCTAACAGTTGACCCAGCCTTGGGCCAGTGTTGTTTCATCAGCAAACTGGAAAAGGAAGTAAGTCATGAGTCATATAAAATGCTGTAGATGATAGAGAATTATTTAGGTTAGTCAAAGCCACAGGAGTCTGGAGGGATATTAGAGTAACTTAAGGACTTGAAGAAAGCAGTACAGCACTAGCTGAAATTCTTTGTAGCTAAAAAAAAAGATAAAAATAATTTTAAAAAAAATTAAGTCATTTACCTGAAAAGAAGGTACAATTTGTACAAAGTGGAATAGCTTTGCTAAGGAACTGAAAGAAAATTTCATGGCCTCACTCCTTCCTCTTCCTCATCCCACCCCAGTCCTCCAGAATACTTACAGCCTACTCACTAAGAAACCTGCAAGAATTATGGATGGCTCTGGTTAAATTTGTGTGATATCAGGTAGATAAGGAATTAAACCCCAAGCCTCTAATATTTCAGATTACCCTGGCAGTAAACCCTTGGACTTTGAATTATGTTTTTAGGCGAGAAAAGAAAGAGCATGTGGAGCAGCCACATTACAAAGGGTGGCAGTGGCCATTCCTGTGATGGAACCCAGTGCATGGAGCTCTCTTGCGGAACCCCTGAGGAGGCGTAAGCGAGAGATCATCAAACTTTTGGATCCCCTCCAGGACAGTAGCTGGTTATCACATTGCCCATTTTTTTGAGACTGAGAAGAAGAAATGGAGTGGTAGAAAGACTATGGCAAACACAGCCAATTGCTTTAACTGAAAATGCAGCGGTGCAAGAAAAATCAATACGAAAACCAAGTCTAAATACTTTCCCCATCATGTTCCCTCTCTGAAGTGGGAATAAAGCACACATCTGAAATTTTCTAACTGAAAGCCAATGTCAGTTCAAGCAAATAGCCCACTACACACACACAAGCTCTTCAGATATTGCAACATGAAGTAGGAGACCCAGCAGCAGACAACCAGCTTAACTAAGCACCCCTTTGAGAACAGCTCTTTAGGGAGAGACAGCTGAGCCATAAAAACTGCTGGGAATGAATGACATCAATGCAATTTACTGGCTTTCTTCAAATAAAGACCTCAGCGTAAGGAAATGATTTAAGAGACAACTAAACTCTGCTAGAGTCATAATTAGTAAATAATAGGTGCCATTACACACACTGGTGTATACAGCTAATTCAGGATAATGACAGAACAAGCTCTACTTTATTCAAAAAAACACATTTTATTAACATTGGTATTTAGTAAAATATTGTAGGTGAAATTAATTGAAATTCAGATATGGCTCAAACACAAAACATAAAGGAAGGTGCAATAATATCACCATAGGCATCATCTACCATAGGAAATACAATAGTGCCCCAAAAGAGGGATTACTCAAGATTTGCAGAAGCTTCTGCTTTTCCTTTTTAACAGCCACCACAAACACAGATATCAAGATCCTCAGCAGATGTAATCAGCATGGCTCCATTAAAACCAATAAAAATATGCTGATTTATGCCATACAAAGATCTGGAGGGTAGCCTAGAAGAAATTGCAAATGTCATGAAAAACTAATGGCTACCTTTTCATTTTCATATTTGAATAGCTTATTCATTGCCTTTGTCAGTGTGTTTATCAAAGTATCCCTATTCCCCAGTTTTCTCTTCTGGAATGAGCCAGATTTGGCTTTGTACTTCTTTTACCATTATGAAAGCTTCTGAAAGCCTTGGCTATGAGTGTAACTGTAAATGACTGTCTACTTAAATGATAGTGCAAAGTATGTAAAATGGTAGGGCAATAAACCTCTGAACACACTTTTGAAATGTGCCTTTTCTTTAGCAAGCAGAGGATGCCAAAAAAAAATCCATGGCAGAGATTTAGCTTTGTGCTCTCCTTAGTTATACTAAGAGACAACTGATTTTTCAAATCTTAATGGCTTCGTAACAGCTGAAATATTCTCCCAAGGCAGTAGTAACAGTCCCACATTAAAAAAAAAAAAAAAAAAGGAAATCTAAATACCTGGCTTTGCCAAAGTATTACTGCACAGAAAACAGAACAGAAGAACCAAACTTAGGTTCATTCTTCTTCTATTAAATGCAATTCTTTATAAAAAGTAAGTTGGAAATAAAAAGCCGTTCTGAAAGACAGAACTGTGTTGGTGTATAAAACTGTGTGGAAATTTTCTTACAAAAGAAGAACGTGGAATCAAAGCAAGGTGTTTCAAATATCCAAGTGCACATCAGCTTTAAGACTTCGGGTTATAGGTCTGAGGTTTTTTAATCAGTTTTATCATCATTTTTCTGCGGAGTACATTCGTTGGCTTGTTGATTCTTGGTTTCCTAGTCCCTGCTAAGAAAAAAGAAGGAAGGAGTTAAGGAAACAGCATGACAAAACTGTCACTGGTCTTTATTGTTTGGAGTTTTGGGCTTGGGTGTTTTTGTTTGTTTTTTAATGTTATGCTGTTTAAGCAGTTGATCCAATAATAACAAACATATCAGGAACTGTAAAATCTGCTCTAGACACCCTATTCTCACACACAGTCAGGTCTCCAATGTGTATCTACCTTTGGCACTGGAGTCCTACTTTACTGCTCTTTTCTGCATCAAAGTCTTTTCTAGCTGTCCTGCAGTGACAGCAGAATGGAAGTAAACACACTATCTCAAAACAAAATAACAACCATTCCTGCATTTCTTTGAAGAACAGTGAAATCTAAAATATAACCTATGTTTCTGAGAAATTAGAAGGTAAAACTATTTGGGTTTCTGCACAGAACTGGATTTCACACAGAAGCTGCAGAGTGATCAAAGACAGTTGGGGTTAACTTCAGAAATGCTTAAGGTGGCTGCAATGAAATGTGTGAGTGCAGTTCAGAAAACAAGTACTTTGACAGAAAATGTTCATCTTTATGCTACCTCAGCATGCAGAGCCCCTGTCGCTAGTTTCCAATACTTTCCTTGTCACACCAATGTATTTATTTTCTTTTCCAATGTAAACTTTTAAAAGTGAAATTAATCAGAAATGTTTTCATTCCAAAAGCTACAGATCAATTTAAACAGCAGTTGTATATTTACACAAGGAAAGTCAACTGAATTCAACTTGAGAATCCGAAAGGTAACAGGAAAGATGCTGGAGAGGGTATTGTAGGAGCAGTAGAGAAGGCATGACTTAAGCTGATTGAAAGATTTGCTTGATGTTGCTGTACACTCCCAAGCTATAGAAAT
The DNA here is from genome assembly GCF_000691845.1 of Merops nubicus. Taxonomy (NCBI): domain Eukaryota; kingdom Metazoa; phylum Chordata; class Aves; order Coraciiformes; family Meropidae; genus Merops; species Merops nubicus. Next base: position 3,477 of record NW_008631191.1, on the reverse strand, counting down.
GAATATGTATAGCACAACATAAATTAGCACTAATTATGCCCTTAACTATGGGCTTTGGTTGTACAAAGCATTATTGAATTGTGAAACCCACAAACTGGTGAAAAAGCTTATTATAATCCTTTGCATTTGTCTATCTGGTGCTCTAGTTATGAGAAAAACAGCATTTCCTTACTTCTTTCTTCCACAAAAGACTGAGAAAGGGAGAATGCCCAGGTGGATTTGGGTGGGTGTGGGCAGAGGCAGAGCATGGAAGCAAGATGTTGAAGAGGCAGTTTTGTTCCTCTTCTCTCTGCACACTTGGGCTGGAGCCTGGCCCTACCATTTCTCAGGTCATAATAGATGCAAATTACATAATCACAAGCATCTCAGATAGACTTAGCATGCTATTAAAGACTGTCTTATAATACTAGAATGGCAGAGACACACTCAGACTTGTCACTCACAGAAATATTACTGTCGTGACTAATTGGCAGACTATTTTTACTTCTGAAGACCGTGTTCAGGGTACAATCTCACCCTAGGCCTGGATTTCCAGCCCAAAACTGAAGAATCATCTTCTGACTTAAGCCTTCTGAAAATATATCTTAAATATTGAAGTACTTGGACCTTATGTATATCTTACATTTAAAACAGAGCTACTTTTCAACTTTTATTTTTTTTCCAAAGACAATGTACATGCTAGATACAGCCTGATTTATTTTTTTTTCCCCATTTGTATCAATGTTTTAAATATTGTGCTGTGTCTGCTTCCTGAGTGCTCTAGGGATCAACATGCAACTATGCTTTTCTCTCTCTCATTGATTTACATATCAAACGAATTAAACTAGCATATTAAAACTTACTGTTGCTGGTATGAACATATGACTACAGGTAATAGCCCAACTCTTTGGATTTACAAGCACAGCCAATAGCAGATTGGATAAAACCATTAAGAAAAATCAGTTACCATTCCCAACTTTTCCCTTCACAGCCATAGAAATAGTTCATTCAGTATAAGCCATGAGGAATACATTTCTACCAATGGGACTGGGAAATGGGAACAGGCAGCAGGGAATGAAGGGGGGATGCTAACTGCTGCAAATGTGAAGGAAAAAAGTAAGTTGATTCCACAACTCACTTCAATCCTACTTAAATCTAGAAGAAAATTATACCTTAATCAGTGTTCATGCTGGTACTAAACAATTTAAAGATTGAATCCTTGTGGGCTCTAGTACATTAAATAGTCTTTGTGTGCCCTTCTCTATATTCATTCAAAAATAGTGTAACCACCTCCTATTGCACCATTCCTCCCAGAAGGATTTAGCGTTACATCTGAGTTTTCCCTGACTTTGTAAACATGGAGTCCAAAATGCAAAATAAATACACTTGTAGCAAGCCTAGTTGAGTAAAGAACACCATGAATTGGTGGTTCTAGTATTTGGATTGCTTCATCTGCTTGTGACTGGCAAAATACAGAAAGAAAAAAAAAAATCTTACCTTTCCTGCAGACGTTGTAGCAATCCCTCTCAGTAACAAAGTTATTGGCATTTCCACCACAGCCAGTATAGTTGAACTCCTTACATGATTTAGTCTTGGTGTCATAGTAGTAGCGAGTCACAGAAGAAGAACACAGTCCTTCATCCTTTGGGCTATAGCACAGCAGGGGACCAGCTTGAAAAAAAAGAAAAGGGGTTGGGGGGGAGGGGGCAGGGGAAGAAGAGAGAGAGGAAGAAAGACAAATTACACAAATGTAATCTCTATGTCTGGCTTCTTAAAATTTACCCTGCAGTAAGTTTTGTGGCTAAACAGTTCTTATTCTCATTGAATTAACTTAACTGTTACTAATGACTTCAGAAACTTACTACATCTTATTCCTGTGAGTTTGGGATTTGAGGAAGCAACAGAAAGTCTCAGAAAAAAAGGCTTATTACCCTACAAGTGAAATCCAACAGCTTTCCCCATTTGTGGTGCCATACACAGAACAGCTGAGATATTTATATAGTCAGGCCAGAAGTCTTATTCTACATATATAGGAATATAATAATAATTCTAGTAGGACTACCTCTGTGGAGAAAAAAAAAGCACTATTTTGTTTATCCTTGCTACAATTTTGCCAGCGAATCCTGCCTGCTTGCAGCAAAAAGTGCAACCCCTACTACTTTCCTCACAAGAATCGCATTTCATTTTGCCTTAACAAAATTTTACTTTTCTTGCTGCAGACCTTTTATCAGTGTATTGGATGTCCAACAGAGAAGCTAATAATAATTCAGCATTCATCTAAGAAAAAGCTGACAATCTGTCACTGTTCAAAAATAACTGTCTCATCAGGCACTAATAAAGGTTAGGCAGTGACAGCTTTTATGCAGCCTGGCTGATATCTCTTCTTCAAAGATCCTGTTTTGCACTGGATATTAATGCACTGTTTATGATAACACTTTGCTATAGCCATCTGCTCCTAGTTACCACCTCTCTTCTTTAAAGCTCATGTGGAGAGACAGTGAAGAGTCACGTCAGCCAAAAAAACCTTTTATCAGAGGCTGAGTTGGCAAGTGACAAAACCCCAAGCCACCTAACACCATCTCTCAGCTCTGAATTTTGGAAAGACACTTCTGTCTTCTATTACAGTATCACTGCCCTGAACATGACTGCCACAATGTCTCATACGTTTGCCTCAACAGAGATTTCCAACCTTATTTCCCTTCAGATTATGCATGTACAGCTCTCTGGAAGTCGAGACTGGCTGGGTGCAGCTGTGGGCATATTTAAGGCCACTAAAACTAAAACTAACACAGCATTTTTGCTTTTTCAGTAACAGCTGAGACAAGCGACACACGAAAGTCTGCATGCAATATAAATATCCCCTTCACAGAAGTCTTCAAAAATACCACTGTACGGGTATCCAGAGGAAAATATCAAATGAAATATCATCTTCATATCGCTTTCAAACCATCTATTTTATTAAAAATTTAGAACAATCATTACTTTTCTCTGGCAGACAGTGGTCCACACAAGACTGCAAATCTCTGAAGTTGTTGCCATTTCCGTAACAGCCACCATAGATGAACTCCTCACACCTCATCGAGCTCAAGTTAAAGGCATATCTTTTCAGATGACTCCTGCAAGGTCCTCCATCAGCCTCCATCCGGCACAATTTGGGCACTTCTGAAAAAAAAATAATTTAATCCTCTGTGAAATCAGCTCTTCGTGCTCCTTGTACTGGAAGACATGGTAGTGTAGACAAAACACTATTACTCCAGTTGCAAGCAAGTCCCAGCTTGTCCCACTACCTGCATTCTTTAATAAAGCGTGATAAGATGAGGAGGAATCTGATGTATTAATTAGCAACTAAGTCTAATCTTAAATTACATTGAAAATATTAATAGCGAAATTCCACATGTTGCCTCTGGGACAACTCGCCCGGTTTTCCTGCACAGAACTGACATCAGCGAGAAGCTGCAACCAGCCAGAGGGACAGACGGAGTGGGTGCGAAGCGTCCC